>NC_051440.1:19811599-19883431 GCF_001649575.2 Kryptolebias marmoratus | reverse complement strand
ATTACTGTCCCCTATATGTCAAGAGGACAAATAACACATTTTCTGTTCAAATTGCCAACCCGCCACAGTGGCGTGTGTGTTGATCAAATTCACCGCCACTTCAAATATTTACCCGCATTTGGCGGGTGGCGGGTGCTAATTTCCACCCCTGACTGACACTATTTATTTTATTCATTTATTTGTCTTAGCTTGTGGTTTTGAAGAGCAGGACATTTATTTGACTTAAACTCCCCTTAAATCCTTTTGTAATTTTACCTGGAGAAGAGTTAAATCACAAAGGGATTACTGTCATGCTACACACAGCTCCTTGGAATGCAATACTCAAAACTGAAGGCGTTGTTGCAGTGCAGCTGTTTACTTTGCTCTGCTGTACCCAAGCTTTTCCAAAAGAATATACATGCATGGAAGTTGGATGTTGCAGCTTGTAAACCAGACAACGAGCAGACGTTACTGTATGTTCAGTCCTGGAGATACTATAGACACATGTGGAGGACAAGTTCAACCAGCTGTGTTGTGTCTCCCAACAGGACACAAGGGGGTTTGTGGCATATTGGATTTCAGACTCATTAATTTACACCGCCGTAAAAAAGGAGAGAGGGAACATCCACTGTTTCTTCTAAACTGTCCTTCTATACAGAGCTGCAGCTGTGCCACCAAAAACTCAAATTATAATTTCTTTTATAATAGGAAAGGTGGAAACATTTCTCTAGCAAAAGGCGTGAGAGATAAATAAGCACAAACAAAAAACAAAGGAAAGGTTTCTAGTCCACCTTAACAGGAGCAAAGCTAGCCACCTGGACATGAACTGCTTGTGATAGCACTTCCTGTTTTGGGCTGAGGGAGCTGTAGAAGAGAAGGTGTTACAAGACGAGATCCAGAATTCCTCTGGAAACGTCTGACCAGGGGTGTGCAGTGAAGACAAATGAGAGGAGCGAAAAGCTTACATGGCTTATTCCATAAACCCCAGTGTTATGTAAGCCTCTGCTCCAACTCTATATCAGTTATCTGCAATGTTGCCCCTCCAGGGACCTGGGAACCACCCTCTCCCACCTGCAGGTGCTGTGGATGTCTCGCTGCTGCCTACAAGACCTGGACGGCATTTCTACTTTCTCTTCTCTTGAGGTAAACTTTATTAGTCACAAACGACTCAGTGAGGACTGGTCATCAACTTGTACTCTGAGGGGGAAAATGTGTTGTTGTATTTTTTAGTTTATGAAAATGCTTAAAATGAGGCAATTAAAGCCATTTAAGGTCAAATTTCTGAAAATACATTCAATTTTTTTCTGTGGTGTACAAAACGATAGAGTATTTATTTTATTGTACAATTTGAGTTCTTGTTTTTAATTCTTTCAGTGTCTGCATTGGTTGATTTTATTATAGAACCTGGTCAAGCATGTAATCTTTTTCCTTTACTCTGTGTTATCATCCAACTGTACTCCTTTAACACCCAACACATTTTTACCCATCCGAACAGTCTGTGATCCCCGTCCTTGTTTTCAGGAGCTCTACCTGGCCTACAACAACGTGTCAGACCTGAGTCAGATTAGCATGCTGGACAACCTGCGTTTGTTAGATTTGGAAGGAAATAACGTGGACGACTTAGTCAAGGTTCAGTATCTGGGTTTGTGTCGCAAACTCCAGACACTTACCCTGGTGGGAAACCCTGTGTGTGTGCGCCCAGAGCCTACTTCCTCTAAGGTAGGAAAATTCTTCGCTAATGTTTGTGATAGCATGCAAATGAACAAACTTTTATCAACATCTGAAAAGGGAGACTTTAAACACATTGGGTCATACAAATTAAATTTAGGTCAAATGAAAGCTTTTTTTTCCCCAAGTTGTGTATATATTGTTTTGTCTGATAGTTCTACTAGAATTGTCTTGGAATCAGATGGATGTAAATTAGCTTGTCATGATGGGTTTTTACCAGGACTCGAAGGCAAGCAACAACTACGGACACACAACTCAGTTTAACAGATTTATTGAACAGGGAAGGTGCTATGGGCAGGAAAAGGGGAGACGTGATCAGAGGCAGCAGGGAGGAGCTAGGCCAGAGGAAGAGCTGAGGAAAGGTAGGCGGTTAAACAGGGGAGTAAATGGAGAGAATGACGTTGTAACGTGGTGGTGGCGGCTTACGGTTGTGGGGGGCTTCCAGGTGGAGGAGTTCCAGCAGGAGACTGAGGGTGGACAGGCAGCAGCTGGAGGAGCTCAAGGACATATCCCAGCACGATACTTAGAGGAGCAGCGAGAATCGGGTGATCTAGGAGGATATTGTACCGGAATGTGGTCAGAGCAGGTTCTAGAAGGATGAGAGAGGAGTCAGAAATACAATTTACAACGCTTTAGACACAGCAGAGAGTGCTAGAGTGTACCACGGTAGAGGTGGAACCATCTGGCGTCTGGCTCTGGGAAGCTGCTCCTATTTAAGGTCCTTCCTGATTGGTGATGAGCACCAGCTGGATCCCATCAGCCTGCCACCCTGTGGATGAAAAGAAAACCACTCCCCTGCAGAACCCAACATAGCTGCACATTTTAACTGCTGTACATGAAACAATAGCAGTTAATTTAAGTTCAACAAATGTGCCTTGTGAAGGAATGAAAGTAATGAGACCCCCTGATTATCGCCCACTGCTAAAGGCGAAAGGGCGATAATGTTTTGCTCATGTCTGAGTGTGTGCGTTTGTTTGTCAGTTCTGTTAATTATCCCATGAACCACTGGACAGATTTCAATGAAACTTTCAGAAAGTAATCATATTTTGTGCATGGAAAACTGATCAATTTTTCTCAAGTCAATCCAATTCAAGATGACTGCCACATCCAACTGACTTTAGGAAACACAAAATGGCTATAACTCTGTCATTCTTATGGATATTGAGCTGAAATTTGGTGTGGTAGTAGCTGAGAGTAATTCACAACAAATATTCCAAGCGCTAACACATATCTCAATATCACATGATCTAAATGGCTATGACTTTGTCCCTTCTCAACATACGATGATTTTAGTTTAATTAGGTTTATCTGCCAGAGCTGAGCAAACAGTCTACTTTTGATTCATATATTTTAAACACAACAGTGGAACAGGACAAACTTTTCCTGAGGCAACCACCATCTGATGGTGCAATGCTCAGAGTAATAGTAGTCTGGCAAATGATAAAACCGAACTGAACGGTTGGAGTTGAACAAGTCTTGAGCAAGGAGCTGGGCAGAGTTCCTGAACAGGAAGTGTTTTATTCAGCTCGTGTTGTAAAAAGCCAACTTGCAAATGCAGCTCCAATCAATCTCTCTCACGCTTGCAGGCTGTCAGCGGGCTGACATAAAAGTGCTTGTGGCGATCTGATCTTGCCACACTGGAGACATGAAAGCACCAAACATACCAGCTGCATAACTGAAATGAGGAGGTTACGTCATGGCAGATGATGTTATTTTGATGTTAGAGTGTGTGCACAATCTCAGTGCAAACAGTAGTTAATTTGATGTAAATGTATACATAAGATAAAGTAATTTACTACAGTTATTGCTGCTGCATGATACTAAACTGTATTTCTCCCAGTTAGCTGTGAGTTTTAGGGCCACTATGAATGTGTTTATTTACACCTACAAGCACAGCATTAATTAGGAAACTAGGGCAATGAGTAAAGATGCTGAGCTGAATATGTATTAGGTCTGTGCTTTGTAGTAACTGTGGAGATCTTGGGTTTGCTGTCTTGCCAAACTAACACTCCTCCAGCTCTCTCTCTCTCTCTCTCTCTCTCTCTCTCTCTCTCTCCCTCTCTCTCTTTTTCCAGCACATAAGCACACATCCGCTCACTTCCTCTCTGTTAGTCCTCTTTCTCCTTTTCTTTTCTTTTTTTGGTTTCCTCCTTGCCAGGCCTTCTCTCTCTTTTTCATTCACGGCATCTGTGTGATTTGGTGAAGGCGAGGAGTGCCAAGCTCTAATTTGATTGCTAGTAGCTCAGTAATTTAGTGGACCATCTTGGCTCTGTTTGTCTTTGGTTACGTAACCGATTAGCACTCAGTACAAAACTTTACCAGCACTTGATATTAACTTATCAAATGTCAAAACAGAAAAAAAAATGTTTTAAAAAGTACTTAGTTATTGTAGATGTAATGCCACTGAATAAAAATAATAAAAATAATAAAACAAACATATAGACTACAATTTTTAGAAATAAATGAGATAAAATCACAACACAACCTGTGTGGGCAAAGACCTCAGTATCTTATATATTGCTCAACAATATTTCTTTTGAGATAACAAGATTTCAACAAATGCAGTTCTCAATCATGAAACTATTAGGTGTTTGTGGTTTTGAGGCATGGTTTTTGCTAAAATGGCTCCATCTTACACATTGGAATATTTAAATTTCACAGTATTTTAACACTTGTCTACATGCTATCATGTCAATAAAATGTGTGAAGAAATTGAGCTTTAAAGTACCAATATAATTGTGAAACACTTCAGGTTTCTTTATACCATAAATTAGTATATGTGGTATTTCTTTAGTTATCTATTTATTAATAAATATAAAAAAAACTACAATAATTGCTCTTCTTTAACCCCAAATGCTTATATGATGATGTTAGAAACAGCTTTGACTTTGGTATATATGTTCCTTTTAACACCTTTTAAAAAATGTATCAACTTTTTAAAGATTAGAAATTAAAATTTTCAGACTTTTAAAGAGCTTTTCAAGTATATATTTAAGTCTAAAACTGCTGTCATTGTGGATCCACCTGTTTTAGAGGTTTTCTTTGGTCCCCCTTCATTGTTTTCTTTAACCTGTCTGTCTGCTGCAGTCTAAGCACCTTCCCTTGGCCTCTGTTTTCTGTCTTTGCCTTAGGTGGATGGCTATAGTTACCGCGCTGCAGTGAGGGAGTTGGTCCCTCAGTTGCGTTACCTGGATGATGTGAGCATTAAGGAGGACGCTTTGGCCTGCGGCAGCATCACGGAGGAAGACTGGGATATTCTCCGAAACTCTATTAGGGAATGTAACCCCTCTGAGGCTGCCAGTAAAGATGGTTTTATTTATTTACTTATTGTCTTACATGAATCAGTTCATTTCAACTGAATGGGCATCTTACTTTTGTATTTGTTGAAGAGTCGGCAGAGAGTGTGCATCCCTACAGTACACACAGCTCTGCCAGTCGCCCTTTTACCAGTCCTGCAGCTGTCAGGCCTCTTTCATCTCCAAGCTCCAGACTCACGCTAGCAACCGGCCCTGGAGTTCCTACCCCTCTTGGATCCAGACCTGGTTCTTCAGACTCTGATCTAACAACAGTAGAAGCAGAGAGCAGCACTCTAACACATGGTGAGATATTCTCCTGATCGATCGTCACATTGTATTTAGTTTTAGTAGTGTTTTTTAATTTGGTTAGCATCACAGTGCACATATCCGGTAAACGTTTTCAAAAGCATCAGCAGTTCCTCCTTCACAGTGCCACCAAGAGGCCTTCTTCATGTCATTAAACACATTAATGCCTTCCATCTGCTTGTTTGCGAAGGAGCTGGCAGGATCCTGTTTTGTGGAAACCCAGTTCAGGCTATTCGAGCAAGGCGAGAGCAGCTGAAGGTGAGGGGCAACAAAAATCATGTCAATTAATTCAAAATAAATACATAAATAATAATGTTTAGCTTATTAAAAACATCTAACTCGGTCACTATTTAGACAAATTAGACAAATAGTTAAGTCAATCTCTCACTTTGATGCAGCAAAGCCTTTAGTGTCAGCTGAGAAGAATGATAAGCTTTATTAGTCCTGATGGGTCATAACTGTTGTCTGGCACCAGCAGCTCATCTATTTACTGTCATGTTGGTCTAAACAGAAGCAGCTAATAAACAGGAGTAGAGAAACCAAAGAAGACAAGCACAAGAAGTGGAGGACGTGATTATGTGAATGGGCTCGTACTGCAAACTGTTACTGTAAACTGACATACCGATTTTGTGTTTGCCCTGAACTTTCCAATAAGTCTCTATCTAATAATAATGTACTCAACTTTTACAGCATTTGTTTTTCTTTTTTTCTTCTCTTCCTCTTGCACATACTCATTCTTACTCTCCTCTGTCTGACAGACAGCACCCACCAGATCCACTTTGACCCCCCGTGACCTGCCAATTCATGTACCAGAGCACACATATGACGTCGAGGAGCCCGATCTTGGAGAACGTGTTAATGTTTTTGCAGAGCTCAGGGCCTGGAGGGAACAGCATAGCAGGTATTAAATGGATATACACCTCACATTATTTTGCTAAGTTCACTGAACGTTAAAAAGAAATAATATGAGCATTTATCTTGCTGTGAGAGATAATCCATAAGACATGAATTGCAAGTAAAATATTTGAAAAGAGTAGGCCTTTTAAAATGTGTTCCTTACATTAGCTGTCATCCAGGCCTCCTCCAGAGTGTTTCAGACATAAGAAAAAAAATCATTGTTCTGTATTATTTTTCAGGCGTCTTGAGGTCATAGAGAAAGAAAGATCACCACAGATCTTGGCTATTCATCATGGAGGTGAAGATGAGACAGGTGAAGATGAAGAAGAAGGCTTTGCTGGTATGAGAAGCAACAGCAGCGATGAAGATCAACGAGAGGAGAAACACTGTGACAGATTAGATACGGGCTCACTGGATTCATCTTTTCATTCTCTTTCCCCAGGTGAACTCTCACTCAATACAAGTGATTATTAAAGTGCCATATATTTTTCTATGACTCGGTCTGGACAAAAACAAATAAGCTCGCTTAACTGATAATACATTTTTCTTGTTGTCAGACCTGAATCAGCAAGAAGTCGTATCCCCTGAGATGGCTCGAATGTCTCTGTCCCCAGACACCACACTGTCCCTTTCACCTCCTGGTCACTGTGTCGCTTCAGCTCCCTCTAATAGGAAATTGTCCAGGGTTCGTGCTCGCAGGCTTCGGCTCAGCCAGGCCAGCTCAGAACACTTACCTGAAGTCAGCAGAACCAGGTGTGTCCTTCAGACAACTACACCTGCAGCAGAAACAGACCTTTCGTTTGAGAGAGTCCAGCACTTGGCAAGGACCAATCTGCCACCAGTGACAACAGTTACTCAGATACCCCACCCACCTTCATCGAGGGCCCTGCTTGGAGGATCAATGAATTCATGGTATAAACCGAATACCAGGTACTTTAATGTACAAAGTTCTTTTCCACAATCAGAATAGGTCAGTCTCAGAACAACAAGGGTTTCAGTTTAGTTTAGTTTAGTTGAAAAGTAAGTCCATATGATGAGAAAATCACAGATATTAGAGAAATTTATTTATCAAGTTACAATCACTTTTATCAGCAATTCTATTTGCCTGACATTACAATAAACAATAAGAATTAACAATAAATTTCCACTGATTGTTGTGATAATGTATATTAATACATTTTTCATGTTTTACAGAATCTGAACACTCGTGTAGGATAGACCCTAACATAAGCTGTTTATCTTCCAGGGTGGATGTGGACTTGTCCAGTAAACATAAAATAACAAAAATCCCCCAAAGACCAGCAATTTCTCGCCCTCACACAGCCAGAGCTGCTCTACAGAAACATCACCAGCATCACCTTCCCCAACCCTACAGAGGGAGCTCACACCCAGATTAATGCCAGACTGTGCCTGCTAGTAGACATTCTTTCATTTCATTTTTCAGTTTTTACACCTTTAATATTTTTCCTCACGTCGTCTTAGTGCATCTTAATCCCTCTTACTGGAGCTGAAGAGAGGAGGAGACAGCAGAAAAAGAAGAATTGAAAACAAAAACAACAGACATTTAACACAATGAGATCATCTTGCTTCTGTAAACCAACGTGTACTGAATATCATTCATGGAACATCATCCTCAGATAGTTTACAGCAGTATTATGTGATCTCTGTTAAATGAGCTTCAGCAATGATTTAATTTAATATAAAACATATATTAAAGCGCTACAGGTGACTATTATATCCTTGCATTTAACTCCTGCTTGTGATCTTCTTTCTTTCTGCTGTATCTTAGGATTTTAAACATTCTTTTAGATGTTTTCAGAACAGAGGCAGCTGAAAGAATGAAAGCGGAGACGAGAAGGCGCCTGCAGATTAATGAGAAGCTATTTTGACGTTGCTCTTGTGAAACTATTCTTTAAATACCAACTTCTTCTCATGACTGCTCTATCACATTTCAAATGGAATATTAAAAAATGAACATTTTTAAAATTAAAACACTGAAACTGTTTTTTGGAACATAGTGCACCAATGTCAAAGGAAATTGGTGTTTTATACCACATTGTTTGATAATTAGCACGACTATTAGTGGAAGAGAACATGTTAAACTAAAGTAATCTTTTTATTATTCCTGCAATGTTTATTTGGAGTAAGTTAAACTTATGTAACAAAAATCTCAGGTTTGCATTTCTCAAGATGAAAACATTTTCCAAGGTCAAACGCAGCCTATGTTTTTGCTAAATTACAAAATAAAAGAAAGATTGAATTAAGTTTACATTACTTTTGTTAAGGTTTAACTTGACATGGCTGTTATGGGATGTAAAATAGAAGGGACAGTTATTTCTCTAGATGATTTCACTGGTGCAATAGTTTTATATAACCTCTAGAGGGCGATATCTGCAAATTTTAAAATAGAACAGATTCAACCATGTTAACAAAAACCACCTTTTTTGAACCTCTTGAGACCCTATGTAAAGCATTAAAGACTTAAAGGGTGTTTACAAGCTGACAACATCCAAGCTTTTAGCTCGCAAAGGGAGAACTGTACATGAGCGGAACTGTTGCTTTCTGGGAGCAATGGAAAGTTAACCACCCCGTTGACTGTTGTGTTGTGAGACACACTGAAAGCTACTTTGACATATGTGGGTAGAGGAAGGTGAGCCACCTCTACTACCTGAACAGTTCTTGAGGGCATATGATGTTGAGACAAGTTTGTTCTGAAAAAATCCTAACATGGAATTTCATTTCAGGGGAAATGGCTCAGTGATTTGGACAAATACCTGCCATGAGCACCCACATGCTATAGGACACACGTTCCGAAGCCGTGCTCATGCGTCAGTCACTCATGCTTCAATTTCACTGGGTACATCTATGTTATTACTTCTCCCCACACTGTTGGATTAGGAGGTAGTCCCAGCTTAGAGGAATGTACAAGCTGTACAAACACACGTCAGTAGGTACTGAACTGGTAAGGAGTAGTCATGTAACTTTATTTATTTATGTTTTGGGAGTTTTCTATCTACTAGTAATGATTTCCATTTACTCCTCCCAAACAGTTACTTTATCTGTGTGATTACTTCACTCTCGTGCTTCATGTTTAGTGTTTTAAGCCTCATTGCCATTATGCAGGTGTCATTGTATCACACCTCAGGCTGCAGACAAAAGGCCTTTAATGGTGGGAAAGAAGGATGGTGTCCACCTACTATAACAGAGCAATCTTTTTGAATTAGATAATTCAGGACTGCAGACCTAATTTGATCTCTGAGAAGCTTTCCCACCTCTTACAGATAATGTGAGAGACCAGAAACGTCTGGGTTTTAATTGTACTTTTTGGTTGGTCAGTAAAATAAACTGAATTGTAAAGACCTAATATGTCCTTTAATGTGTTAATGTGCAAAAAAATTCCTATTGTTTTTAAATGTTATTATTCAAACATACAAAAACTCTTCCAAACCAGGGCTGCTTCAGTCACACTAACAAGGAGACAACACATCAACTTGTACTTTAATTACCACTATATTTAATATCAAAGGTAGCTAATTCAGCTAATTATTTTGCTGTTCAGATACAGTATGTTGTTGTACATTCCTCAAAACACTATTAAAGCTGCGCCTTCTTGTAATTGCAGCAAAGAATGAATGTGAACAGTTACAGGATAACATATTTGAAAACAAACCTCCATAATTATTTTCTAACTATCTAGTGATTGTCCTATTTTGATTTGAGACGTGGCATGTTCTTTTGATCATAAAATATTTAAAAGTACCTGCAAAATAAGTTCAGACAGGCCCAGAAAAAAAAACTATTTGTACAGTATTACAAGATTCCGCCGGAAGAAACATTCCATTCAGTGCAATTTAAGCTTTGTAACTCATTTTGCTTTGACACCTTTACAATTAAGGACATGCACACATTAATGTCAAATCAAGGGATTAAACACAATCAAATAAACTTAATATTTGAAAGCAGTTTAATGTATTAAATGTAGTTACACTTCCAAGCACGTAACAGATTTTTTTTTTTGGTGTCTTTTCAAATAATTATTCTGTATGCAAAATGATTATATTATTATTGTGCACAATAAACAGTATATTAAACATGAATATAATAGGTTGTGATACATGCATCAAAACGTATTTTTAAACTTTATAAAACAACTATTGTTGTTATGTAGATTTAATAAATTAATGCAAAGTCCATAAACAGCTCTGAAAATCGTCCCGTTTAACTTAATCTGCTATGTTTAAATATACTTTGGGATAACTAGTAAAATTTACAATTAGAAATATGAACATAAAGTTTTTTTTGTAGTAAACAGATAATAAGCCACATCTTAAAGTAGTCATCTGATTTATTTCGCAACACCAAGTGGTCATTTTTAGGGTCGTGCCTTTCAACAAATGTAAGTGGCAAGAGGCAACTGGGATTATCCTCTAAAGAGGATAAAACAAAAAATTCTGTTGGAGTGGAATAGAGACCTGTTATCTGAAATACTGACTTATAAACCTCACGTTTGTTTCAAGTATGCAAACTGCACATTAGTCTTTAAACAGGCTTTTAAAATTCCTGCCACAGGAAATAAGACTCATAAGGCTATATATAATTGTATTGATCAGGGTAAAGGATTTCAAAAGCCTCATTGATTTTTGTCCTCTTTATTCTGTGTTTTTAATCTGTACTATCAGAAAAGAAATGCACAGAAAAAAAAAGTCATAATCGGTTTTGAACAACACAAATTTCAGTGCAAGACTTTAATTAAGTTGAAGCAAAAACAACAACACACCAAGTATTTTAGAAATGTGCTTATTGTGGCCAGCAGGAATGATCTCAGCTCTGTCAACTACAGTTAAATCCAATTTAATCAAGAAAATCCGAGACAGGGGAATTTCAAGCGTAACCTCTCTGGAATGCAGCTATATCCCGGTGCAATCTGCTGCGTGTGTCATCTCCCACTAATAAAAACATTTATTGTAGCACGGAATGAGATTAAGTTTGCTGCTGTGTGCCTCTGACAACCTCAAGCCATTTGTTGACACAGGTTTACTAATAAACCACAACAATCCCATACATGTTCTTGTTCTTGCCAAATGTTTTTTTTTTTTTTTTTTTTTTGGACAAGAGTGGCAATCCTATTGTGCTAGTCATGTTTAAGGAATTTTGGCACGAGCACGTATTAGTTCACGCAAATTGAACCCAATCTTTGTGATTGGGTTATTTTTTGTTTTATCTGTTGGCAGCGTTTTTAAAAATCACTGTTCCAGGTTTGTTTTATTTTGACAATATTGACCGGAAGCAGTATTATTTTACTTCCTGCTTGTTTCGCTTGACGCTAAAAAAATAGAAAACTGGACAGGAGGATAAAGCGGCACTCGCTGGTTCGCTGAGTTGGGAACATTTGAGTTTTTTTGTAAGGTGAGTTCCCTTTTTTTAGTGTTTCGTGCCGGAACAACGTGAAACAGAGCAGTTTTTGAACTTTAGTGAAGGATGCAACAAGTGTGGCTGCAAGTGCACCTGCGCATGTGAACAAGCTAACTATTTACTGAGCAGGAAACTTTTCCCTACTCCCGTAATGAGTTTTTACGGAGTTGCTAAGCAGAAGGGAAAACTTTTTTTAACACCTTATATTAATGCATTACTCATGATTTGTTCATCAGGTGTTCGGTAATTAGGTAAAAAAAAACAGACAACGATCAAAATTCTGCAAGTTTTGCTAACAATTATTAACTATGTTACATACAAATATACTTTTTGGTTGTGTTTTGGTCAGTTCCGAATCTTAAAAAAATATGATACTGTACAATTTGGTTTTGGGAAACTAATTAAGAAAGCACTAATGTCAAGGTCACCTTCTAATATAAAATAAAATACGCCATAATAAATAGCATTAATAACAGCATATATTGGTTATTATTGTGTTTCAGTGTTTTTGAGTAAAATTCTTTGTTCATTCTGAATGTTTATTAGAAGTGTAACCAAACTTTCTGATCTTTGAGTGAAACTGTCGTCTGTAGTTTACAGAAACTTTGCTTTGTGTGGGATGAAAAGGTCAGTGAGTGTACAGATTTAGAAACTTGTTTTGCTTCCAGCTAGTGTCAGAGCTGGTTATGTAACTGGCCTATTACAATGTAATGACCAATGATCATTTTTTTTCCAAGTAAACCTGTCTAACCATTGCTCAAAACAGCTGCCTGACACAATTTAATAATTGTCTAAATCGCTGCAGATTACTTCTCCTTTGGTTGAGGAGTCAGTGTTTAAGACTTGATCGTTTTAGCACGTTTTAAATGCACACAGCAAACAAATATTACATGGTTTGTTCTCAGTATTGTGCTTGTTTTAGTTTTTTCTTGTTTAAATGTAACATAAATACAATGTTATGCAAATTAAGAACACACAACTGAATAAGATAATATTGTAATCACATATTCCTTTATATGTCTGCCTATTGAACAGTGTCCTGTTCTGTAATTTCTTTTAAGAACTTATTTATTTCCTCCTATTCATGTTTCCCGTACTTCCTCTAATAATTTAATGTTACTACCTTTTTTCCTTCTTGTTCCTTAAATTAATGTTCCCGTATTTTTCTTTTTCTTTATCAATTTATTACAAATCAGTAGTTTAACCTTGTTGTTGTACCCTCTTCACTTTATAATTTGTGTATGTTTTGAAACACGAAAAATACATATATATATATATATATATATATATATATATATATATTATACAAGTATATTTTAAAAAAAAAAGGCTTAAGTGTTTAGCAAGAAGTCTATGATTTGTGTTCTCTGTGTTATTGTTGCTTAACTTGTTAAACTATTTGGTGTCTTTTTCTGAGCACATCTAATCCCTGGGTTGAAGGCGCTGTCCGCAAGTGTATCCCAAGAATCTTCTCTAAGCCCGGACCTACAGCATGCCTATTATCCAATGGCAGGCATGAACAGGATTTTTAATCCCCATGTAGTTCTTGCAATTGGAAAAAGAAAGAAAGAAAGAGAGAAAGAAAGAAAGAAAAAAGTAAACTAGCCAGAGACTAGCCTTGCTACTATTGTCCATGCAGTGGACAATAGCAGCACTTGTCACTTGTTCACCTGCTGAGACCTGCCGCTGTTTTTAGTTTACGCTCTTGGTGCTGCATATTAACACTTTTCTGAGAAAGAGACCTGCCCACCGCAGCTGTAGCAGGGTAATTTACTGGCACTGAGGCAATGCATTATAAGGCAAATGACTATATTCAAGTATGTCATTTGCACGGTGCACAGTATGCTGAGAAAGTGAGAGATGTGTGATTTCTGCCTGAGTAATAAACCCAACGCCTAAAATTTTAAGACAGTATTGTCTCACTGTTCTGTAGGGAATTCTCACTGGAGAGCACCAAGTATGATTTTGTTTAAAACCTGCCAAAGTAAACAGTAAAACTAAACTTCATAAGATGGCTTAATAAAAATGGCTTTGTTAGCTGTTCATGTTTTTTTTTTAGTACCAACTAAAAGAAACTAAACTAGATAGATAGATAGATAGATAGATAGATAGATAGATAGATAGACAGACAGACAGACAGACAGACAGACAGACAGACAGACAGACAGACAGACAGACAGACAGACAGACAGACAGACAGACAGACAGACTGATAGTACTTTATTGATGGATTGAGAGCTTAGTTTATGAAAATGAGACTGATGGTTATACACATGCATTCACCTAAACTGTATGTTTCCATTTCTTATTTTTATTTTTCATTTTAAATGCAGGATAAGCCACCTGTGCTGATTAAGAATGAAGAACTAATTCTGAAACAACTGTTGAGCTCCTTCCTAAATTGGAGAAATGATCAGATTGTGACTTCAGGTCTTCCTTCAGTTAGCAGCTGATATAGGATCAGATTAATCAGCCTGGAAAGAAATTTCTGCATGACTGCTTTTTCCACATGATGTGCCTCCGTTGGCTTTTTTGGGGCTCTGACATCTGCTGTGCTCGAGGCTTGTTTTTCAGCGGGTGTGAACCATTTGGGTGGAGGGTCAGCTTCTCCAGGTCTAAAGCTCCAGGTCGAGATTGTGCTACTTCTCTATGTAGAAAGATGGAGAGGTGGAACATGTAATTGGCAGTGATACAGAGAGGACATTGTTTTCATTTATGACATTATCATTTAGTGGTCTTCGTAGTATTTCAAAGCCATTTTTTATATCATTTCTAAAAAGGTCCTCTTGTCATGTCACAGCTAAACAATGTCTTTCACAAAACAAAACTAACTCACAAATCAACCCTTTCTCACATTTTCACTTAAAATAACATTTTACAATTGTTATGATTTTACAGCTGCAATGTAGCCCAGCCGTACTTTACTCGAGTAAATTTGGACATCATAATGTGTCTAAAAGGTATTTGTAGTAATAATTTCTAAGAAGTATGTATTTTAAGATAAATGAACTCTCCCCAGTACTTGCTAATGTCTCTACCAATTCAAGTGTTTGCAGTTTGATGACAAGAGCATCGTTACTGTAATCAGCCATAGGGTTAGCAATTATCAAAAGGTTGTTAATGTGCAATTAGGCAAGCTCTCATCTGGAAATTGGAATGATTTTCAAGAATTAGCACAGGTTAAAACTCAACCTTCAGTGTTTTAATGTGTTGCTCAGATGTTCTTCTGCTGAGGAGATAGAAACCGACCAAAACAAACTTCTTAGATGTGCAGAAGATCAGGAGGCTAGTTTATCTCTGTGATGGGACAGAGTCAAGCTGTAAATCAGATTTAAATGGGTACAACAATAGTATTCTTTTTCTCACGTCTCCAAACCAAAACACTTTTTTTTCCCAATCTTCCCTTCTCTCTCAGTCATGTTTGGGCAGTCATGTGACTTTTTGTCTGAACACAATTGCCGCTGTTTGCCATTGGCCAGTTTCCTTTGAAAGAGCGTTGGTTTCCCGGGCGACGGGGAATGGCGGCACCGCTTTGCTTGTCTCTGAAACTGCCCCCTCCCCTCTGCGCAGCTCTGAGCCGCTCTGTCTTTGACGCGCTGCCTCTTCTGCGGGCTGTGGAGGATCAGGTAGCATGTGAGCGCGACACTCAGACAGCGACAGAGTTGTCTCGCCCTTCCTCATCTCCCTCTTCTCCCTCTTCTCCTTTTTCATCAGACTGTCAGTATTAGAGACCATTGGACTGCAGCAGGTGAGTTAAGCGAATTGGTTAGATCGAAATGTTGGAGCTTAGACTTTTTTTAAGTTCTCCTTTACCTGAAGACAACACTGAGTTTGGTATTAATATTGTAAAAATATTAAGCAGAACATGCATTATCTACTTAAGACATTGTTTTCAACAAGAACAGCGGTTTTAATGTTAGATAAGTTAAGTTTGCCATCATTTTTTTAATTGAAACTTTTATTAGTTGTATTAGTTACCATGGCTGCATCACTTGAGATGGTAAGCTGGCTTTGGCACTGTGATAGCTTGATAAAGACGTGTTACTTGATTATTAATCATTCAGAGTGTGATGTGTGACTATCAACCTGGCAGATTACATGAAGTCTTAACTTCTGCAGTATCTTGGACAAAGTTTGTACGTTAGTTATTGTCAGAGGCTTCAGATGGACGTTGTAAGATGTTTTATCACATACAATTTTCAAAGACAATGTTTTGAGGACCAGAGTAGCATCACTTCACTTCACTTCACTTCAGTACAGACTTTGTGGCAAACCCTTTTTGGGACTACAAACTAATGCTAAATATTTATTCGGGAATTAGTGATTTGTGTTCTTTGTGGTGTAGTTCTGAAACAAAAAATGCTTTGTCATGGCGTGGAGAACATGTACTGAACACCACTGTTATGCGTTGTAATTACAGAGCGGTGAGAAATCCAGGGTGCTACCTAACTATCATGACCCTGACGTAATTTAAGAACAAAACAAATAAGACGGTGGTTAATGTATTCTTAACATAGCCAGTGATTGAACTATACTAAGTGGGCTTACCTTTATTAATCACCCAAAGTTTTAAAAAATTATAACATAATAAAAATATATCATCTAAATTAGTCACAAGATAGGTCTGGGTTTGAGCTGCTAGCCTTACAGATTGGTAAAACTGACTTATTGTGCACTTTTGTTCATTTGATCAGATTTGTACTTCCATTTTAGAGATTTTATTTAGCAAACATTTAAAACAATGTCAAGGCTCTTGTAACTCCAAGTTTTTTACAGGCTCAGCCAAATTCTACCTGCATAAATACAGCATTTCCACCAAATATGTTGTTTTAATTTTTTGCCACCCACAACTGGAACTGAGAAATACCCACCAAAGATGCGTTCGTTTAGGCCTTTAATTGTCTGTCTGCTTAGTCCAATGAGACAGGTACATAAGTATGTAATATTTCACTAACAGTAATATAATTAACTGCAAACATTAAACTTAACCTTTCAACTAATCTGCAACTGAACTTTAGCCATTTAAACCAAAATTATTTTTTTCAAAGATGATTGACTTGACATATTTTAAGTTAAGTTGATCCTTTTTAATTGGTAATTTATTGAAGCCATGGAGGTTTGTAAGTCACATTTAATCATAAAAGCCTCAAGTCAGAGCATTCATTCTTTGACTATATTCAACTGAAACAATGCATTACTGATAGACATGGTTTTAACAATACCTAAATATTCCCAAATCCTTGTTATTTTGTCTGTTACATACACTAACCAATGGCTTTAATTATGTATTGTTTACTTACTTTTTCTTTTTTTATCTTATCAAAGATTGAACAGCTGTTCATGATCTCTGCTTGTCTCATCATGGCACAGACACAATAAGGCTTGTGTTTGGAAACTGGGTAGCTTTGAGAGGTTTTTCTGGCACGGTTATCATCCTGAAGTGGTGTCCTTTGAGCTCCCTGTCTCAGTCCAAACCAACCAGGTGGTTGCATCTGTGTTTGGTTACTGTGGCAACGCAAGAAACTGTCTCTCTGCCCCTCCCTTAGGTGCACTTTACCAGATGACTGAAGAATTCTTTGAACTTAGATGATAAACCCACTATCGTTTGTTTCCTTGTATTTCCCTCTGAAAACAATCAGTCTTCCAGTCTGACAAGTAATTAGATAATATACATTAATAGGAGATCTAAAAAGGCTTTACTTTTTTTTACGTCGTGTCGTGTTAGGATAATGTCAAAAATTCATGTGTTGGGCTTGAACAGGGCAACACTTCACATGAAGTTTATTGTTACTGATGGCCAAGAAGGTTTAATTTAAGGTTAATTTAAAGTGGTTTTATAGGTTTGATGTTTGTATTAAGTGCTTGGCTATATCAAGTGTTTGAAGATCCAAAGTGAGCGGGAACTAAAGCTGGAGTGGGTGTTATTGATTCAAACTGGTATTGTATTTCTGATGCAACCAGGAGAAAACTGGCGCTGAGGCCTTGCTGTTGCTTGTGACTGGCTGCCATGATGTCACCACTGCTGACCCGACAATCCTAACATTACTGCTGGTAGCGTTTTATGCAGACGTAGAGGGAAATATGTGGTAGACATGTGGGAGAGATGCACCGACTTGCATACATATGGCCTTTGTCTAAGCGCTGATTAATAATCTGGTATATCCACACACACACACACACACACACACACACACACACACACACACACACACACACGGACATCATTAATTCAGTCTCATGCACATCCTTCCTCAAGCACATACTCAAACACCCTTCAACCTGAATAAAGGTGGTGATTGTAGTCTTGCTATCATAGTTAAAATTCAACACATCTTTAAGTGACTATTCTTGAAATTCTAGTAACTCGGTTTTGCTTTCATCCTGCACTTTTATCCAAAATGTTGCTCATTAAAAGGGTATGATTACAGAGATCCAACTCCATTAGGTTCATCATGTTTTTGTGTATGAATACATTTATTTTTTCCTGTTTGTGTGTGTGTGTGTTTGCCTATAATGCATGATAGTAACTACAAACGACATGCGAGGTATAACACAGCTACAGCTTTCCTTTGATCCAGTAAAGCCACAGGAGGAAAGAGATGACAGGCCTGGCGCAGTGAAAGCTTTTAAATGCTGTTGTTACTGCAGGTGTTTGACTTGTACTTTTCTGCAGACACTCAATACTGATGCAGAAACAGATCAGTATCAGTAAACACATTTAAAATGTGGACCCATTGGCAGTGGTCACAGAGGATACCTGGAAAAGAACCTTAACAAAAAGATGTCAGAAACATTTTAGGACCTCAAACAAGAATGTATGGATATAGGTGTAGACAGAGTGGCTGGGGGTCAGCAAGTGTGTCCAAGGGAGTTGGGTGGGCTTTTGCTCACTCTGTGTGGGCTTACAAAGCTTTTTGTTCACCTCTGACCTTTGACCTGTACCTACCTGATAGCTCCCCTGTCTCTAAGATTTCAAGTTAACCCAATGTCCTGTGTCTCTACATCTTTCAAGTTGAGATAATTTTTAAATCAACACTTCAGTCCCCCTTTACACGTATAAGCACACCT
The DNA here is from genome assembly GCF_001649575.2 of Kryptolebias marmoratus. Taxonomy (NCBI): domain Eukaryota; kingdom Metazoa; phylum Chordata; class Actinopteri; order Cyprinodontiformes; family Rivulidae; genus Kryptolebias; species Kryptolebias marmoratus. The sequence goes on along the minus strand of NC_051440.1, from coordinate 19,864,745 downwards.
TGTCGTGTAGGATGGTCTCGTTTACTTTACTTTTATTTGTTCCCTGCGATCCCTGAGTGATTGGCCCTCTTCTTTAGAGAGAGGGGAACAAATGAATGAGGCTATTTGTCCTGTCATCGTGGTCCCATCCATGACTGAAACGCCAGAGGTTCTTTGACAGTCCCAGCTTTCTGCTTAAGCTAGTTTTATCCCATTTCCATTTACTGATAGCCACAGCGCAGGCCAGCCAGTGTGACACTAATGGTACAGCCTTATCTCAAGAGACAGCAACTTCACAGAGAAAGTGACTTTATATCTACAGGAAGAATGGGACTCCCCCACCCCCACCCCCTTCAACCAACACACACACACACACAAACTTAGATAGAATGAATGAAAGAAAGAGTGCGGACATTATGTGGTTCAAGGTAGCGACTTCCGATGCACCCACTAGAAGGCATTAAAAGATAACTTGGGTCACAATTTAATTCACCTTTCAAAATATATTTTTTATGCAGCCTCTCAGACTTGCAACATGAGGCCCTGGGAGAGCTGGAGGATAGTTTCTTTGTGTGGAGCCAGTCTGCATTAGTTCTTAAAATACAGACAGAAAACAAGAGATGGGTGAAAAAAGGTGTCAAAGTGTAAATAAAGTTCTGTAAAGTTGGAAGCAACTAAAGGCAACTGAGATTCTCTTGTGCTTCGTTAGGACACTGTAAAGGGACTGCTTTGAAAGGAAAAAAAGATGTATGTTTTGTGTGTGTGTGTGCTCAGAAGTGTTTTTACTGTGTTGTGTTTGTAAGAATACAAAGAATACAAAGTTTGTTTACTGTACTGCAAATGCTGATGCTGTTGACCATCTCTTCCTGCAAAGAAATAATATAGTGGCATGCGCTTGCTTTCAAACTATGAATTATCCTCTGAGCCAGGTTTCTGGGAAGAAAACAAAAGTCTTTGTCTGGTCTTAATGTGGGTTTTGCTATATTTACATCCCAACAGGGCAATTACCTTAGCTGGCAAACCCTCTCCAGTCATGGCATACAAGACACAGCTACACTTCTGAAGCAACAGCATCAGACTGACCATAATGAGACAGCAATGCTATAATTAGGAATGGTTGGCGTGACCTATGGTTACCTGTCAAAAGTATGAAAACCAGTGTCAACAAAGGTTCAGGATTTTGAAATGTTTCGTTTTTCAAAAAAGAACAGACGTCACCTGTTCTTAATCTGTTTGCTATCCTCATTTTAGATTTTATGGACCTGTTGTCCACCTGTTGTATCCTGTTTTTTTTTTTTTGTGAAAGGCTGAATAATTAAAGAGAAGAAAGAACAGATAAGTTCACAAGAAATGTTTGGAGGGGGTGATCCAAAACACAAACTTAATGCTGTTTATTCTTGGTTGGTAATTGATGGACAACAAAGATAATATCAGTATGTATTCCGCATTTTATTGTTTCACTTACCTTTATGAGACTAAAGAAGTCTATTTCTCCATCTCAAAGCATGCCTCTTCTGAGTCGAGTTATCAGTGACCCACTATAGTTTTGATGAATTTATTCCCATTACTTTGTTGAGCTCTAAACTGAAACTGTAGCCGTCAAATAGTTGGATACTTTAAAAAGCATTTTTTAAATTAGTAAATAATTTTAAAAGGACAAACTGGAGCAACTTTTTTTCTGAAAGAACAGGTTTTTAAGTTATTCGGGCCTCACCTTTGTTCTCTTTGGTTTCTCTGCTGAAAGCAGAGCGAGGGTTGGAGGAGGGGAAGGGAAGGGAAGGGAAGGGAAGGGGGTTGTTAGAGTAAATCCCACAGAAAGGAGAGATGATACGTGGAGTTTGACAGGGGAGGGTTTGATTAGGGGGGGCACAGCATTGGGAGGTGCCCTAAGGAATGCCTGGAAGGTGTCAGCAAAGTTAGGGAGGCTTTGGACTGATAATCCTCCAGATCACAAAGCAGCACACTCACCCTTAAATGAACTGAATATGGGTGTGACGTTGGACAAGCATATCAACCTGTCAGGGCCCATAAAGTATAGTTACTTCCCCACTACTCTGCTTTTAAAATATCACTTCTTCCTGGCACCTCAGACTTTTCTCACAATGGCCTTTGCTGCTTGAGCACTGCCTCAGGAGGATCAGCCTTCAGTGTGATTCAAGAATTTTGTTTAAATGATTTGTCTGACAACACAGCTCTTAGATGTGCCAAAAGCTTTGCTTTATAGACAGAACAGGGAACCAGTTCATGGAACTGTGAAGCGACTCTTGATGGGCTTTTGTGACTCAGCCTAGCTAAGCATACATTGCAGTGGTCTTTTGTTTTCCTTGATTACGCTCATCTAAATTATTGCAATTAATGCCAGACATCTATTTTTAGAACCTCCTTATACAGTATGCACATTAGTTATGTTGTGACTGCATGGGCTCATTAATTTGCTGAAAATAAAAACTGACGTGAAATAAAAAAAGACAAACTGTTCTATATGGCGTTCTGCTGCTGAGTCACTGCATTGTAGATCCATAAATACAAAAGTTTACTGCTTTTTCAAACGTGTTTGTTTGACTGATGTGTTATTTAGTTTTTATTTCAGTTTGCTTCCTAATTCAAGCCCATATTGAGGCAGAAATATGATTCCATATTCATGATCTCATTAGTTTGGCTTCCACATGGAAACCAAGTAAATAAATTAAAGGAACAGTTAGATGTTAAACTCAAAGAGAACTGTAAGAGCAGTCAGCTGCCAAGACGCAAGAGGTGATTCATATTTACAGAAAAAAAGATGGATTCTTATTTTGGCCATGAACCAGTTCGTCATCAAGTGTAGTATTATTCAGTCTTGTCGTTTTTGTGCAGTTTTTCTAACTTTCTATTCTAAAACTGCTTTGGCAGAAGAGAAATGAAGAAGCCACAACCTGATTGAGGAACTAATCACAAATGAGCCAGAAAGCTTTAGAGAATGTAAACGAAAATGTAAAAAAATGTTTATTAAGTTTTTCATTTGTTATATAATATTTAAAGGAATGGTGTATCAACTGACAAATTGTTGTCAGAGCTCTAACTTTTTACTCTTTATTAAACTAATCATCACATTATCCAGCTTCATTTGCTAGCGAGTGTAGTTTGTAGGCAGGCTTCTGTTTTAACAGGTTTCTTACTGATTCCTGATTTAAGTTTCAGGCTTTGGAGTTGATCAGGAAACAAACAAAAAGAGTTGTGGAGTTAGTCACATTTAAGATGGAGGGGCACGTGGTGATAGAGAGCAGGGTCTGTCTGATGATGAGGGGTTCCCACACAATCTGCCTGGCTCATTGGTCACGCATTTCTCTGCTCTGCATGTGTTTTTGTGTGTTGGAGAAGGGCAGTGGGCACAGGCGCACAGTTCTAAAGTGCTTTAGAAATCTTTTTTTTTAGCTGCGTCTGCCTTATTTTGCTTTTTATTAAACTTTTGTTTAAACACCTTGCGCTCTGGACTTTAGTGGTCAGGTTTAAGTGCAGAAGCTTAACTGTCCCAGCTGGTCTCAGGGTGTTGTCCAACTCAAAAGCAAATACTTACACACACTCTCCCCTGTTGCACCTAGTCAGCTGGACTATTACCTCATTTCAGGAAAAGGAAGCAAAAACCACCTGACTGGCTAATTTGTTTAATCAGCTGATTGTGTAACCGGAGAGCAGAACTCAGATGTCCAATGCCTCAGGTTATTGACCGGGCAAATAGCGCAGGCAGATATGTAAATAAACGCAAGAAGGTTTGACTTTATACTGCTTTTGTATGCTTGGGTGTACCTATAAGCTGTCATCGGAAAATGTTGAATACAAAAAGAAAAACTGAGAAAACTGATACCGAGAGAGAGAAGCAGAAAACCTGCTTTCAGCTACCTGAAAAGGGGGAAGGTATTTGATCTGTCAGCACGTACAAAAGGGTGGGGAGAACGAGCAGGAGAGAAAGAGAAGGCTGGCTGCGAGGGTGTGTTTCTGTGTGGGTGAGAGAAACCGAGAGGAGGAGGAGGAGGAGCAGCGTAGACTCAGAGAACTCGAGCAGTCCCCCAGATCTCGCCTGTGGTGAGGACACCCAGTAGATGTGCATTCCTGAGGCAGCCAGCAACAAAAAAGACAGCAGGACTGAGTGGAGGAGAACTTGTGACACCCTTTAAATTTCTTTAAGACCAGGTTGGACTGCCTTCTGACCTGTGCTGGACTCACATGCTCCTCTCGTAGACACGCTCGCAGGCTTCCGCACGCACAAGCCGAACAGCTCTGCTGCCCTGAGAACTGAAGGATTTCCCCCGACTGAGGTCGAAGGACGGAACGGATAAAAACACAGAGGAAGTTTGAAACTTTAAAAAGCAGGAAGGGATCCAACCTCTTTCTGGGTGAGTGTAAGAATTGCTTAAATATTTGGTTTGGATTTTAGTATCAAGAAATTTCTCTGGAGTCAGCGGTTTTGGTTGTGGCAGCAATATGTTGTAATTAATATAAACAAATCTAATTTGGCATATATTTTTTTTATATATACATTTTTATGATGGGTGGAAAAACAAAGGAGTGTGTGCTGTGTCTTTGCAGAGTTGAACCGTGTCTTTACATGTAGGCACCTGTTGAAGCTAGACCCGCCACCCAAGCACTTGTGTGTGGAACAAAAGAGCTCAAACCTTTTTTGGGTTGAAACTTCACTCTTTGTGTAATTTTACAAAAACTCTTTCAGCTGTTTTGTGTTCTGTGTGTACAGAACTGGCATCCAAGTGTGTATTTTTAAAGTATGAAATGAGCAGCCTGATCTCCTGTCACACAGCTTCAAAAATATTTGACACAAAACAGTTTAGTTCTTTCTGCATTTAACCATTAACAAGGTGCACACTTCAAGTGCTAACAAGATGCTAATCCAATGCACCAAATCACTCGAACCCATCCTGTTTAAACACTGGCTAGTCAATATGCATGGCTAACATTGTGTTTAAAAATTCCTAGCATGGCTTGTGTCAGACAGTGAAACTCATTAGCAGGCTGTTCTTGTCACCCAATCAAGGCAATCGATTGAAAACTCACTAACACCACCGTAGGAGGTGAATTTTTTTTTTGTGACTGACTGGAGGAGTAAACATACCTCATGTTTTATCTCTGTTTCACTAATTAACATGTTTCCAAAGAGATCAAGCCAGTAGTATAATAAAAAAAGTTATTAGAAGAGGAACAATTTGAGCATACCAATACCGAAATGAAACAGTCCATGTAATTTCTCCTTCTTTAATTTCAGTTATGTTTAATCCTTGTTCAAATTTATCAGGCTCAACCAACCGTTGGTCTCTTGACACAATTTCATGCTCATTCTGCCTCTGCTAACCACGGCTTAGGACAGTTTACAAATTCAACACATTTAAAGCTTTTGGTTGGAATGCCCTTATCTTGTTTTCTGACTTATTTGTTGGACAGAACAGAAACATGATGAAAAAATGTTGCTAAATATCTATTTTTTTTAGCATCATCACAAATGCTACACAAAAAGTGGGAAACCAGGAGTGTAATAATAGCTCTGATATTAGAATACATTTTAAAACTTTGTACTTTTTCCTGTCCTGGTTTAGTTACTTTTCTCTCAGCTTTCCTTCATGTCTCACTTTCCCCCTTGGAAATTTGTTATTTTGTATCACTTGAACGAGGCTGTTTAACATGGAGATAGCAGAGTGCCCTCTGAGAGTACTTGTACCTTGTTCTTTGCTGTGTTCTTTGCTGTGTTTTTTACTGTTCCTTCAATGCTTGAATACGCAAATGGCCCCGTCTGCTCATTTAAAATAGTCTGTATTTCTGTCAGCGTGTCTGTCTGTTACTCAACTTGCATGGTGAGGACGGCAAGTTTGCCTGAGCAAAATATCTCTTGGGATTCTTGATGAGGACTTTTTACATAACTCTTAATGCAACAAAGTGTCTTAATTTCTTCTTTCTGACATCTGCAGATGCTCTGAGGACCAGTGATAATACAATATGCTCTGACAGTTTTGTTGATAAATAACATGTTTGAACATTTGAGGGTTGTAATAATTCTTTTGACAGGAGGTTTGAACCACTTTTCTTTGTAATAGTCTTTTCCTCATATGTGTAGCTGTCTTTACCTCCCTTGCTCGCTCATTTTTTTTTTCCCTGTGTCCTTCCCCAGCCTGTGCAATGTGATGGAAGGCAGCGCTGTGCTCTGCTCATGCCGGATCCATTAGGAATGAAAGCTCACTGCAGTGATAAAAGATTGATCCAGTCCTCCTTGCATCACATTCTCATCCCTCACACCCTGCTCCCTCAGCCTCCCTCACACCCCTGTTTTCAGTCCAAAGTCAACCCCATTTTCAATTCATCAAATCATCAGCACTCCTGTAAATAAATCATTCTGACCAAGTTTACAGAAGCATACCTTATCCCACCAGATTTCAGAAAGGAGAACATTCTGTTGTTCCTGCAAAGTACGCATTCTCTCATACAAGGTTACAAACGATCAGGGATACAAAGAATTACTACTAAGCATTATATTCCTGTAAAAAAAGTGACAGTTCCTTCAATGTTCTTGTACCAGGAAGAGTATTATGTGCTTAGGTAGCAGAACCAGAAAGAGACTGGCATTCAGCCCAGCATACACAGGCCTTTTTTTCCACCTGTTTTATTTAAGAAGGCAAAGACAAACACATCAGACCTGTAGTTTGTCACCTGGGAGTCTATAATTACTGAGAGGAAGGAGGGGATTTGGAGAAAGAATTTCACTGCGGTTTTGTTTTCATATCTTTAGAGACATACACCCAAAAACATCTCTTGTGTGTGTTGGAAAATTGGACCAAAATTTGTAGATCAACCAAAAACAAATGCTTAAGTCTTTTGATCCCAACTGGAAGTTTTTCCCCCGAGGGGAATTTTTTGTTGTCATTTGCTCAGCATTGTTCTTGTTTTTTTGTCCTCAGTCCTCCTTTTGGAGAAATGATGTTGAAATATTTTAAGTCACTGAGCGTCTCGTAGAACCATCGCCTGAATCTCTTCTCATTCATTTAACATATGCAGGTCAGGGGTTACGTCAGAAAAAGCTACACAGAATTTTCATGCAGCGTTTTAGTCTACCTGAGGACATGTTCCCAACTGAACCCACCAAACCATAAAGTTTCCCTGACTGAATGCTGTCATGTTGTGTCAAGGTGAGCTTCCTGTGGCCTTCAGTTGTACTCGTCGTGACATAATCAAAGCCCATCACCTCACATTTACTGTTGTGTTGTAACTTTTTATGACCAGTGCCAGGATCCTGTTGCTGGAGTTTCTGAACGTCTTTGTCTGTTTGTTCTTCTCTCCATGGCTCCTAAATTTACCATGTATAGTGACTGTAGCGAAGGTAAACATCTCTGCCCCTAGGGACGCTCATGTGACTGTGAGTAGGTATCCGTGGATATGTGTGTGTTAGTGAAGAGCAGGTTGCTCCCTTGCTTAACCAGCTATGCTGTGTATACTCTCAGCACACACGGCTCTCTGGGCAGTAAATTACACAATTTCCTTTATCACGGGACAGGGACAGGGACAGGGGAGGAGGTGGTCAAAATGCTAGGGAAAAAAAAAGAAAACGTCTGACTCAGGGTGCCGATACAGTCAATCAGCTGGCAGTAGTTTAGACAGGCAGGTGTTTCTGACAGACCCATCCTTCAAGCTGAAAGGCCTGATAGTGAACCTGTCGTTGAAAGCAGATGTGTTTGATTGAGTGGATTACTAGCATGTACATGTTGACCATAACACAGTAACTAAAACGTTTTACCTAAATGCTACACATTGAAGAGCAGAAACATGCATTTGCTTCTGAAACACTGCCGTAACATAATTATTAGACAAAATGTATCTATATAAATTCAGAAAAAAGCAAGTTACTTATTTTTGAAGAGTTAGCCTCTTGGTTTATTTCGCTCTGCATTGCAAAATCTGCTACAAATTTTTATTATGGATTTATAAATAGGCTAAATATGGAAGCAACAGTAAATATATTATACGAATTGAGGGGGAAGCATAAACCATGAATGCTTCCAAAAATTCCTGGTGAACTTCCATACACACAAAGACACACACTCCTCTTTTCTTTTTTTTTTTTAACTTGTGAATCTTTTTTTGTGTGTACAGTTTAGACCACCATGCCCCTGCAGACAAAGCAACCAAAGCGAGCTCTGTTTGTCATCCATAAAGATCAACAGATAAGCAATATTTTCGGTGTCAGATTACCCTCTTCTTTGCGGTTTTAAATGAAAGGGAACACAGATCTGGAACCTGTTCCAAGACAGGTTTACTGCGAGCCCATTGGGGAAAACCTGGAAAAAATGTGGTCTAATTTAATTTTGATATGTCTGAGTTTGTGTCTGTCTGTCTGCTTTTGAATAGTCCTTCTTCAACAAACACTTGTCTTTGTGCTGTCTTGTCCAGCCTCCCCTCCTCCCTCATTGTCATTCCCAGGGGCCAGCCAACAAATCTCACATGTAAACTCAGAATCCTCATCAGTATGTACACTTTTGGTATCCATGCCAAAGCTGCCCTGGTGATCATGTGTGAGTGTTGTAAAAAAAAGCTATTAAGAAGTAAAGACGCACACAGATACACTATTTTGTCTCTAAAATGCTTTTTTTTTTGACTCTATACCTGCCGTCCTATATTCTTCCCACTTATCTTGACTGTCTGGAAACCCTGCTGCTCTGATAGTTATTCCTCCAAGTAATGACAGAGAGGCAGGAACATGTATGACACCCACCCATCAACCTATAAATCAGGCCCACTGAGAGGCCCACCCAAGCCTGGTAAATCACAAGCAACACAAACATTTCACCCATTACTTTGTGTACTTAAGTACAATTAGGGCTGGGTTTAAAAACTCAGTACTTTGCAAAACTTTATTAAAATGTTTGTTCAGGTTTGTAATCTTGGTTAATTATTCTTTTATTTACATTTCTTTATGGTCTTGTTTCATAAAAATTTGTCATTTGTTTTAAAAATATGTCAAATCTCTGCTTGTAGTTACATTTGGACTTTTGTGTTATGACAAAAGCTCTTCAAGAGAAACCTGGATATGTACAATTAATTGTAGGAAAATTTCAAACTTTTCAGTTGCTGTTATCACAACAACCATGATATGGACTTATTGTTCTTCCAGAACATAACACCGTTCTCACAAAACAGTAAAATTCTTGGTTGGCTGTTCTTTTGTAATTTGGTTATCATGTTAAATTTTGCATACATATTAAAAGTAAAAGCACAAACCATCTCTGTGTTTGAAATAGTCGTTATCTTTTAGTTTATTTTTTCCATTAGCCAGCCAGTTAGCTCTGCACCAGATGATCAACTTGCAAGATGTTTATTTAGAATATGGCTGTATGAACCATTGCTCGTAGTTTTGTGGCGTATTGTAAACGCCAAAGGCCTTATCTGTTTAAACTTTCCAGAGCTCTCTCTCAGCAAACACACGTACAATTTTTGTGGGATGAGACTCTTTTATGTTAACAAAATGGCAGATTTTGTTAGTGTGTACCAACATTTTTTACCAGGTCCAACAGGGTAGTTGATGGTCTGACTCACACTTCAGGGCTGTGTTTACCTGTGTTCCTTCTCTCTAAAGGCCAGGAATGTTGGAACTCCTTAGGTAAAACAAAAGATGTTTTGCATACCGGAGGTACTGATCTTTGCATCTGATGGTGGTCTTTAAAACCTTTTTGGTTGCTTAGAAATCTTATTCAGATATTCTTACTTTCTGTTTTAAAGTCAAATCTGAACAAAACCAGCTGTGCATGGATTACATTAGCCTCAGTGGTTGTTAGCAAAGTGTCCATGAAATGTTCTTGATGGCAGATTGATGTCTTGAGAGGAAACAAATCTGAATTCCTCACTTAGAGCCATAAACACATAAGTTCAGCTGAAAGACTCATGTTTTCTTTTTCCAAGTGTTTTTGTTGTATTATTATTGTTCAAGCTCTGTACAAGAATGTACACCTCCTGTTTCTGGGATTTATAACAAATTTATCTCATAGTGAAATAAGCTTTCTCTTCTATCACTGACTCCCAGTGTGTCAGACTTCTATCACTGGCTTCATGTTCAGGAAAATAAAATTGTACAAGTTATGACTTTAGAAGTTTTAGAAAACTGTAGAAATTATTTTTTCATTTTCTGTACTGAAACACATTTGGCTATTCCTCAGTAAAAGTTTGTAATCTTTTACTTGTTGTTTTTTCAGTAAATTAATATATTAAAGTGTACATACCATTTTGGTTCTAATCTTTTTGTAATTTCTTAAAAGAATATGAAAAAGAATGGTTCTTTTAATGTGATTTACATAAACCTGATAAATGTCAAACACTGACATTTAGTTGCTTGCTGGAATGTGGCCCATTGTTTTGTTTTCCTACATACGTCATGTGGTCGTGCCTGCAATTGTTCAGGAATATGCCATGGAGTTTATTATTTGCCTTTTTCTTTATAATATTCTGCACAGTCTTTTTGTTCCAAACAGTTTAAACTATAGTAAAAGAGACGCCAACATGATTGAGTATTTAAACACGAAGGGAACCAGTTGATGGTAAAATTTTAATTCTGTATTAGCAAGTCAGCCTCAGTGCTTGTAGACAAGTTTGGCTTTTTCTTGTGTATTATTCAAGGTTTTAAAAAAGAAAGAGAAAACAAAAAGCAGGAATAAATAATTAAAATGAGCAGACATGGAAGCAGCTTTTAAATTGCTAATGAGTTCAGCTTCAAACCTGTGACATTGAAGGCCTTTGGATTCCTGACTGCTCAATGACACATGCGCGTGGGAAGGAAAAGTGAACCCCACACATACTGTACACTTGAAAAAAGTAACTTTAAATAATCTGACGTGATAAATTTAGGACCACACTTTTCCCACTTGTGTGCTGAGGAAATTGCACCCTTTAAATTAGGGGAGGTTACTTTGATGGTTACATACAGATTTAGTTGAAAATTGGGCATCATCTTTTAGTTTGAGTCAGACTATTTACTGTCTATACTTACACCTTGCAATATATGATTTTGGCTAACTTAATCTCTTCCTCTGTGCAGTGAAAACACGTGCATGTGCTCACTGCACATCCTATATGAGTATGTGTATTATTTAGAGAGTGTTCTGTACAAGACTGGCTGGGAACACAGTGATGTCCTGCTTCCCTTGCAAGGAGTGCTGAGTCAGATCAGGCGTGTGTAATTACACATGGGTGCCCATCAGCAGTCTAAGAGCCTTCTTCCTCGGCTCACCTACCAATACAAACTCCTGTATGGCTCAGCCTGCAGGCAGTCAAACCACTCGTCTTGAGCTGGGCTCTCATAGGCTGTGCGCAGGCCTTTATTATCATTCTCACCACTAACCTCTGGCTATGTGGGTGGATCCATGAGTCAGCGCAAACAAATTCCTCGCCTCTAATCTACTACACCTCCTCTTCGTTTCCGGGGTTGGAATGAATGATGACTGTCAAGCTAGGTATGAGTCTTTCACTTGTGGATGAATAAGGTTGTAGTGTTTTATTGTGGCCATGGTTGTGTAAACTCTTGTGGCTACACGCTCACATCATCTTTCAATGAAATGCAAAAGTTTGCAGAGCTGCTTGCTACGACTGCTACTTTGTCAGTTCTTTCAGAAATTCCAATTCAACAAGGGTACAAAAGGACTTTTTTGCAAGCTTCGCCTCCTTTCTATGCACTTTCTCTCATGTGGTTCAGCGTGAGTTACAGCCATCTGTGTGAGTACTGCTGCTCATTCGTGATGGCTGAGATTTCACACTTAGTTGTGTTTTACACAGCGTGACTACAGTGGTAGTGACAGCCACAGGTGATGACCAGACACCAATGGCCATGTAATGCTCTGCCTCTGATCTGTGGAGAGAAAAAAACTGACTGGACGTCTAAACTCTCATCAATCATCAATTTCAAGCATATCAGTTGCACAATTTTGAGGCAAAAAATACACATCTAAGAACCACATTTGTGCAGCTGATCTGGGATTGGAGCGTGTAATTATAAAGTATCCAGAGTAAATTTTGTTAAGGCTTGGTCTACCTTTCATATTTGCTCTTGGTTTTAAAGCAAAGCTGTCTCCTGTGTTAATAAACCACAGATACTTTCATTGAGTTTCACACTTGGATGAGACAGTCATACTGGAAAAGGGTGAGGGCCGCTTCATAACATTTATATGACAACTAAAGCTTATTACTGCTATTGCTGATTCCTTCACTATGATCTATTAGCATATCAATAGAGACACTGGCTGGCAGGGGACATTTTCAAAGAGCTAGTTGGGAACAAGCATTTAGACTTTGTCCGAGAAATGTTTGCCTAACGAATGTGAAAAAAAGGCCTCGTTTGTCAGGTGTTGAAGGTTTGTTAGCAGAGAACCAGGCAGCCTTTCTGTCTAATTAACAAGAAGTTTATTGGAATAGTGTGCTGCTGCCTGCCCCTAATATGGAAAGTTATTAAGTTTTAATGCCACCCAATAGAAGCCCTCATATCTAAGTTTCCTTACAAGCCCAGTGGACCCCTCCCTGCTCTTTGCCCGCAGGCGCCGGAGCTCTGCACATGATGAATTCTGCCTGGCAGTTATGGTGCGATGAGAGTTCATACCATAAGAGAGTTCTGGATATTTAAGGAAGATTTTTGGAAGAAGAGAAAAAAAACAACATTTGAGATAAGTACACAGGGTTAGACAAGGCCTGACAGTGTTATGTAATATAAATTCCCAAACATTTTCTGATTGTGCTACGAAACTACTGTAAGTTGGTCCTACACTGCACAGATGTTTTGAACTGGGATTTGTACAGTTCCGTTTAGTTTTAAAATTAGACATTTAAATGAGTCATACTTTCTGAATTTTCTCTGAACTTTTAAAATAAAACTGAATTTTTAAAAGGCCAGGTGCAATGTGTAGAAACTTTGCAGGTAATTTTACTGCAAAAGCCTGATTTGGTATTTTTCTTTGATCAAAGAATTTTTGCACTAACCATATGGTTCTTTTCAGCATAATTGTTCATAAAGCAAGACTCCAACAAGTTTGAAATGTCAAGGAGCTACTTTAAAGTATATTCACAGTTATTTTTGTTTACGTTTTGTAGTTGTTGGTGTGGATTTTCATGGCTGGATATAAAAGGGCAAGTTATTCGCCACAAAGTTTTCAGTTTCAGTTTAAAACTGCACAAGTTATGGTAATGTAATTCTGCTCCCATATGTTATGACAGAGGATGTGTTTGCTTAAAATTTTAAAAAGTGGAGGATGTAGAGGGAAGTGGTGAAGTAAATAATGCAAAACAGGAGGTGAGGCGGACAAAAGAAAGTATCTGTTTTCCATTTTACCAGTTTTATCAGTGATAACGTGAGCACACTAGTGTGGCTGTGAAAGCTGGTGGCGCTGACAGAGGCCAGAAAAGATGCTGAGTGAATAACCAAAGCAACAATGTCCGTGCAGTACAGATGAGTACATGCTGCTGGGTGCCAGCATGTTACAGGCTCTTTGTCTCTGCCAACCTGGAACAGACTGGCACAGAGGTCACAGCTTCTCCAAGCACAACTCATTGTTTGTTTATGTCAATATCTATCGTCTTAAATACACTTAAATCAGACTGGGCCAGGCCTTTCTTTTCTCTGCAGATGCTGATAGGGACAGCATGTTTGTCTGCACTTATTGTGTTTCTGGATCCATCTGTTGCGATATGTGTTATAGTCTTTGCCCTTTACTCCTGCAGTTGTTTGTCAGACCTGTGTTGCTGCAGAGATAGCGCAGTAATTGCCCAGAGTTGGAGCAGCCTCTAATAAAGATAGGCCTAAATGACATCCCTGGTTGTACAAACCCATATGCATGCATACCCAACCTTTGACCATTTCACTAATCCAGGCATGACACAGTTATTGGTTTTTCCTGTGCACCCACACATTACACACCCAGTTAGCACGCTCTCAGTGTAGCCTCGGGCACTGAGTAGCTACAGCACACTATTATCCCAAATGTTTCTCAATAGTTTTGTGACTTACAGATATGAACATTTGGAAAGGAAGTTAAGGGTGTGTGTCCAGCTTCATGAATACAGTACATGCAGTTCATATCTCCCATCAGATCCTTGTCTGAGCTGGTTTTATAGACTATAATAGAATTTTCAATAAAAAAAAACACGTTGGAAATATGGTCTGTGGAAGTCTTTTACTTCTCAGTTTGTCTAAAAAGGCCCATCAATTTGCAGCTCAACACCTTTGCTCGGATTGGGACACAGACAAGCTGAATCATGCCCCGTGTGTGCAGGGATGTGAAGTTAACCATCTCTGCCTTGAGTCGAATTCACTGAACAGTTGATGGGGCTGTTCTTGAAGGCAGACAGACCAAGACATAGACTGATGACAGATATAAAATGGGTTAGTAAGATTGATAAGTGATTATAACAGGGAAGGAAAAGATTGGCACATGGCTCAAGTAATGTTTTTTTTTCTTCTATCTGTCAGTATTTTGTTATTCTCTACATTTTTCTCTTGCTCAGTCAGTCCTTCTCATTATCTTTTTTCTTCTCTCTTTCATCCTACAGCCTGACTTGCTTGCTTCTTTTTTTTTTTTGAAAACTGCAGACAAGCTCCTCAAGTTTTTTTTTTTTTTTCCTTTTTCTTTGTTTTGTCTTAGCTTGGTCTTTTGAAGTCTTTTGAAGGTTTCAGTTTTTCTGGTTACTTGCAAAGTGGCTGAAGTTTTTGGATTTTTTTTTTTTCCTCTCAGAATATGTGAAAGGACAAAAGGAGTTTCAGTTGAAACTGTGTCCGGTGTTGTTTGAATGGGTGGGGCATGGGTGAAAGTAGAGGTGGGGTTTATATGGCTTTTTTTCCATTTGGGGATTGTAGGGTCGCAGCAACCTGTGTTTAAGGAATAGTTTTGGGAGGTGTTGAGTGTTGCCATGACAGTGTGAGTTTTCAACAACTTTTGGCTCGGATTAGAATGAGCGTTTGTATGTTTAATGACTCAGAGCAATTGTAAACCTATCTGCAGCATGTGTTTGCTCATTTTATCTCTACATCAACTCTGAAACTAAACATTACACAGTACACTTTGGTGCCAAGAAATGTTTTGATTAAAAGATTTTGCATTTGGCTGTTTTCCAGTTATTCTTTTAGCCAGTATCAGCGAGAGTTGAGAGTTCATGATCATGATGTCCTTCATTATTCACAAACCATGTACAGGTGCCTCTTCTTCCGCCTGTGTTTCCTCGAGGCCTGACATGAGACTCGGGAGTTGGGTCAGGCTGCCGGATGTCTGGTATTCTGGGTTGTTCTGTCTGTGACAAAAGAAACAGACAGCAACCCGAGACTCACAGTCCTGTTTGTTTCCTGTTGGTGCAGATTATCACATTTCATTAGCCAGAGGTATAAATGATGGAAGTATCATGGGAGACTAGCATTCTAATCTGGGAGATCATTTCTGTATTTGTTCTCATTTAATGTGATGGTATGTAAGTAAATCCAGTGATGAGCGCCTTTTTTTCTCCATACATGTGGTATTTATAAAGCAAAAAATGTCAAGTGTTCAGCCTCCCATGGAGCATGTTGAAATGAGCCTTTTCATAGAGCTTCTTAAACACTGTTTATAAAAATGGGAAAGCTTGGTTCAGGCTTGTTACATGACTTTCTGCTGCATCTGGGTTGAAAATTTAAACAGTTACTTCTTGTTCACCTTTTAAAAGAAGCCACACAGATGAGGTTAATGATTGTCTACCCACAATCTGTAACTCAACCTGTTAGGTTTAATTATGTATTGCACCATTGCACAATCTGTGCTTCTTACGATGTTGAAATTTCGGTTTGTTTGTTGTTGGTGTGTTTTTTTTGTTTTGTTTTTTTTTTCTTTTGATAAGCGCTCCTTTTTTAACGTCATATCTCCTTCCAAATAAAATTGCCTCTCCTGAATCTAAAATTCCTTTTCCATGGGATCATCTTTTACAATCTACTCCTTGTTTCCATTGATCTCGTTCTACGGGTTTAATCTTTGAGTCATGCCGTCATTTGTTCTGTGTCTGTGTGTTGTCGTGTTGATATGTACTGCGCGATGTTGCCACATCAGATTGCTCCCGAGGAGTGTTTGTGTTTGGCATCTAAACAGCAAAGAGTAATGGTGGTTCGGGGCAAACAGGTCAGCAGCAGAGACGGGGTGGGGTGAGGGCTTTGTTAAGAAAAGCAGGAATTCTTCCGGCTGGAAGATGAAGTCAGTGCATTCCTACAAAGCTACTCCCCATAGGCAGCTAGTGGAGCAAAGCCACGCTTTGAATGAAGGGCATGATAATGGTGCTGTTCAAAGCAAAACACCTCCCATTGAGAAACCAGAGAGACCGAAAGAGAACACCATCTGTCTGACTGAGTGAAGAGTTCTCATTTAGCCACATGGGTTACAAAATTTCATTTACTGTGCCAAGCTTAAGAGACAACCGCCTGAAGCATTTCACGTTTTTATATGCAACACAGTGATTTATTGTCTTGTTTTGAAGTTTAGCTCTTAAAAGTACAGACGGGGGGGAAGGACCAAGCCTAATGATATTTCTTTAGGTTAGACCTGCTGCTCAGCTCTGTGAAGTCAGCTGGACTCCAGTTCTGGTCCTGTTGAAGCTGGTCGAACAGAACACATACGCACACCAGCTTGTCCTGTTTCTCCTGCTATGTTTTTTGTGTTTCTTTTCCCCAAACACACACACACACACACACTTGACTTGCTCTGCTTTCCCTGTCAGTTCTCCTCAGCAATAAGCTATCATAACTGCTTTGAAGGAGAGCAGCAGAGCGTTTAATTGGGTTACAGGTTGGCATTTATGCACACAGGTCCACCAGATACTGTCAGCTCTTACTTACCTTTATGACCTTAACAAAATGCTACATCACTGTACTTGTCGCCCACTAGTCTTGAAATGTATAATTATGACGCTGATGCTCAGTGTGACACAATCTTTGACGTCAGCACTGTTTGGTGTTTAAACTGGTTTGATAATAAAATTACAAACATGTAATGTTGTTCTAAACATAACAGCTATGAGTGCATTTTGTCCAGGTTTTCAACAGGTTGTGTAATATTATTGAATATTACATTTTGATTTTACTCTGTGAACCCTCAATAGTTTCGTTTTTTTTTATGTTGCTATTGATTGTTCATTTTCAAAACCTATTCAAAAAGTTCTCCTTTTACGATCAGGAGATAAAGCTTTAAATGAACTTTTTACTTTAACGCGTCTCTTTGCTGTCCTTATGTTCACAGACGGTCATGCAGCGGTAAGCTGTGCCAGGCCAACCTGAGCTGCTTTGTTTTGAGGACCATTCTACTCATCACCTTGTCTCGCTTGGTCCCAGATGGAGCTCAAAGTGTGGGTTGATGGAGTGGTGCGGGTCGTATGTGGCCTGTCAGAGGAAACTTCCTGCCAGGATGTTGTCATTGCTTTGGCACAAGCCATTGGTGAGTATCATAGTCCTAATTGTCGCATTTTCATCATATTTTGATTTTTGCTTTCAGGTTGTTGTTAATTTGCACCTTTTAGCCTTTGATTTAGGTTTTCCTACAAGCCTTTATTGATCAGTGAGATCTTGGTACAGACATGCCAAGGTCAGGCCAAAAAGTTCTCATTTTTCCACCTTTTTACTCTCCACTGACTCAAATCAAGTCCTCTGCTGAATCCTCTGTAGGTCAGCTTGGATTTCAACAAGGTCTCTGCCCCTATACCAACATCTTTATACAAGCCACATGCTGCAGCACCATTAAACAGCATAACTCCAGATTTAGACTCTCCTTCTTCCACGAGTGAGCTTGCAGCCAAGTCAGTAGGGAGAGTTTGCCCTAATTTCAAAGTCCTTGAGGAAACTTCACTTTATCTGAACATTTTTCACTTGTTGTGCCAGTCTTAAGTATTTACAGTTTCTTCCAGTTCTCGTCAGCAGAGATTTTAACGAGTCAGCTACATAGAATTAACATAAATAAGACAATGGCAGCATTTTGTGATCATCTCAATCCAAACAAATTATATTTGAAGGAATCAATAGTCAGATTAGGTTATGTGTAATATGTTGATCTTCTTTACATCATATAGATATCTATAAATCTTAATCACGCTACTATTTCTGCACACACTTCTTGACTTATAATTCATGCTTCCAGCTCCGGAGTTGTCATGATTGTCTGTTTTTAGCAACTTTGGAATTCTTTCTAAAGAACCCACTTGTTTGTTTTAGGCTTATTTTAAGACTTTTTTTTTTCCTGTCACAAGATGTGGCAACACCAGCTCCAGCTGCCAAAGTATGTGCAGAACAGTATGGCTGCAGGTAAAAAGAAGACATTTTTAGGGCAAGAGATTAGTCAGAGTACGGATCTTAGTGTTGAGGGATATGGATATAATCAAGGTTTTGGCTGACTGCAAACATTAGTGACGAAGGCAGAGAGATGAACAAACAGTAGTTGTGACTCATTACTTAAATTATGTGCTCCGACATGTGAACCAGAACACAGATGGAATTTTCTATATGCTTTTCTACTCACTCATTTTTTTTTGTCCTTGTCTCAGGTCAGACCGGCCGATATGTTCTTATCCAGCGTCTGAGGGACACAGAAAGACAACTTCTAGCCACAGAGAGGCCTTTGGAGTCTTTGGCAAAGTTGGGTCAACATGGCAATGAAGTTCAATTTGTGCTGCGGCGAACTGGCCCTAGCAGTAGTGATGGACCTAATTCAAAACAAGACAGACCCTCTCCCCTTCCACTACCCAAGCAACCTGAGCCAGAGCCTTTGAATCGAAACCAACTTAAGAAAGCCCTGACCTTTAATTTGGGGCCATCGACCTCGCCTAAAACCAAGGTCAAACAGATGAAGAAGGCTTCTCGGGACTCCACAGAGCAAAGAGCTTCGCCATCGTCTTCGCCCACCCCTCATGTGCCATCCCCTGCTCCTTCACCACCTGCTGGCCCTTTGAAGGAGGAGGTTTTCAGAAAAGTTATTCAGCAACAGGAGAGACTAACAACCATAGAAGGCCAGCTAGAAACCTTAGAGAGAGAATCGCGTACCAGGGAGCGTTCTTACCCATCTCCGTGCCCCTCACCAGTTTCTGATGCACGGCTTCAAGAAGAGATAGACGCTTTGGAGCAAGCAATGCGGAGAAACCAAGCTGAGCTTGTCCATGAGCAACACTGGGAGGAGGAACTTCAAGCAGAGGTGGAGAGGGAGCAAGGAATGAGGAGGAAGCTGTCGGAGCTTCATTCCAAGCTGGACGACTGTGGACGGCGGCTTCACGAGTTCTCGGTCCGCTCCGCTCAGCTGGAGCAAGAAATCCAGATCGAGAGCCAGGCAGTAGGAAAAGCCAGTGGGGTCAAGGAGTCACTTGATGCTGTGAAGGACGAGCTGAAGAGCCAGGAGAGGCATGGGGCAGAGCTGGAGGAGCAGCTGTCTGAGACTGACAAAGCTCTGGGGAAGGCAGAGTCTCTGCTGCAGGTAAGGAGAGAGGTCATGGTTCTGGTTCTGGAAAAATGACTCTAAGTCCTCATCAGCTCTTTAGATGTCTTTTTAGGGATGGAAGGTAGACTTTTGCATTACAGTAAACTGTATCCCTCTCCTACCTGCATAGTGCAGCAGACACTTAACTGTTTTAGAGACTGAACAATATGAAAGTGAATTTTAAAACAAAACTGATTTGTTATGACTTTGAGGTGACATGAAAGCTGCAAGCTCATCTCCAACCAATCATGAAACTGTTTTATTTATAATCTGACCAAACTAGTTTGGCAGGTATCATCTTGCATGCATTGCACTGTATTAAATTCATGGTTTGTAATGATGTTTACGTTGACATATGTGTGCCTGATGTTGTGCTTTGTTTTATAAAAGAGATTAAAAAGATTTGAATTACAAAAGACCCTTTTATTGGATTTATTCAACCTCAACATATTGTAGTTTATGATGTGATTATTTGTTGACTTTAGTGAATCTTATTGACGTGGGTGTCTCAATAAAAGCCTAATCTGGTTTAAAACGAAACTTAATCTTCTCTATAACCCACACGAAACCCAGGTCCTTTTATGTAGAGTTAATTCCAGCCAAAAGACTGAAGAACTGTGAATTCACGGTAGAATATCAAAATCAAACTGTTGAGGTTGAATGTTTTGTCAAAATTGGGCTGCAGGGTTGATAAAAACATAATGTCAAGATCTTTTTCCATGTTAGTCAGTTAGCATTATGAGATATTTTTAAATGCAGGCGAAATCCATCATATTTTATGATCTGCTTATAGGACAAAGAACTGCAGCATGTATCATGGTCAGTCAAAGCTGGCCATGATACACAATGTTATGCAACAGAGGTGCAAGTTTTTATTTTCATAAATGCCTATTGGAAATGTTCTAACACGTAACCAACAACACTGTCAGTGTTTAAACGCAGGAAATAACCCTCCGAGGTGCTGTGACAACCATACAGTGGCTGCACAGGGAAAAACATAAGCCCTTGTTTCCTGTAAAATGAAGTGTTAACACTGGTAGCATAAAATTGTTCAATAAAGCTCAGTCCATTGTGACAGGGAAGGGCTCTGTGTCAGTCATCAGCCAGCAAATGGGTGGAGGCAGCCAGCCGAGCGTTTAAATGTTGGTAGTGATGAGCACAGCGTTCCTGTCATCTGGCTAATGGAGGCAGACCTGTAGGTGCGAACAGCCTCAGCAGGCTTCCTCAATCCAAAATCAATTACCCAAACACACACTCGCACACGCCGGCACAGTGGAAGGGACCACTAGCTAGCTCCTGCTTGTTTTTGTTCTGTGTGCAGACACACTGATCAGGAATTAATGGATAGTTGATTATTACAGATTGTGTGCATCAGACCTAACTATGAGGGTGTAAAGCTGATTGTCTCTGGAATACTTCTGAACATCACATTTTCCATAATGGCAGCTAATAAATGTATTAGTATTCATGTATAAATATGCCTCATGCTGTTCCAATCTCATGGTCGATGTGTAGTTTGTTCAGACAGTCAGTTACCTGATAAGCAAAAATCTTCTTCAGAGACTTGAGACAAGACTTGTAGACTCTGCTGCCCCCTTGTGTTCAAAACGATTAAAAGCTGCTAATTAAAAACAGCTGAAGATGGTAATAAAAATCACAGAAATATATTTGTTCAGTGGTTTAGTTTATTTTAATTGTTTTTTATTTTCCTCATCTTTACTAATATTTTGTTTCTACCTCAGGTGAAACAAGAGGAGCTGGAGGACTTGAATAAGGAGCTGAGGCAGTGTAACCTGCAGCAGTTTATCCAACAGACAGGGGTCCTGCCAGCACATATCCACTCACGCACAGAACTGCACGAGCACATGGAGCAGTTGGAACTAGCAGCTGGTAGTTCAGACCTGACATATTCTGTAATTTGTAGGAGACTTGAGACCCATCTTTTGAAGAATTCCCCTTCCTTCTTTCTTTCAGGCCGCAGCGTGACTCCCGTGGAGTTTCCATCTCGCCCCACTGCCAAACAGTTCCTGGGTCATCCACGAAACCTGCAAAACCCTCTAGTGTCCAGTCTCAACCCTGAGGGTGTGTATGTGTGAGACCCTGCTGCTTCACGTCTCCCTCCCTGCTCGGTCCCAGAGCCCTCTTGCTCCCATATTTTCTACCCTAGCTTGATTGAGCTAAAGACTAAACCTGTCATTTACGGTGTTGGGAACTGGAAGCATCTGTACGGTGGTGGTCTCTGCTACCTTTAACTTCCCTTTGCTCAACCACTGCAGGCTAAGAGGGGTCTCTCTGTCCCTCTCTGTATGCTTTAATTCTCCTGGGTTTATTTATCCAGTCATGTTCTCTCTACCCCCTGTCCTCCTCATCTCTCAATATTTGCTTCTGGCCTAACTGTAGCTGCTTTTCTTATACTTTAATGCAACTTGGGATTTACTGCTAATCCCCTTCCTTTGTAATTCAGAGTGGCCTTCCCACCCTCAAAATAAAAAATCGACTACCGACAGCTGCTCCTTGCTGTATCTTAATGTAACCTTTTGATTGCACTGCAAATTACTGTGGCACATGTTCTGATTGTTTGTTTTCATTCGGGAACATGGAAATGTATTAAACCAATGTCATTTCCGTTTGCCTTCTATGTTTGGACACTATTTTGTATGAGGGTGTGTGTCTGCACAATGCCTTGAACTTTGGTGATGCTTGACTTCCAAAGAGCAAGCCTTTGACACTGGGGTCTGCAAAATGTTTGGACTGTTCCCTCCTCCTCCTGTGTGAAGCCCTGTCCCTTGTGTGCCTACAGCGAAATGTATCATTCTATCTTTATTTTTCTCCCCTTAATTGAAGATCTAAATTTGAGATTGCCCATTTTTTGGCAATAAGGTTAAAATCACTGGTTAAAAGAAGATACATTTCAAAAGTAGAGCCACTGGTCCTTGTTTTTTTTTGGGTTTTTTTCCTCTCTGGGTTGGATGTGCCTGATTCTTTTGCTGTCATCACACTTCCCCTTTGACCTGTCTCAACTTACTGTATATTTAAACAAGTTTACAAACCCAAGCATAAACATCAAGCAATTTCCACTCATAATATCAACAAATTTCCATTCAAACCTCTTTAATCAGTATTTTAAGCACTTAACATTTTATGATACAATAACTCTCCCAGCTTCACTGACAGGTCAAAGTGGCATGTGTCTTAGTGTGCACTCTCTTTACAGTTCCAGCATTATTTTATACAAATGCTCGTTATGGATACTGACGAAGTCTCATTGCTTTAAAAAGAAATCCCCGGAAACCATTTCTGTTTCAACGCACTATGCTGACTACAAGACTTCAGTCATGACTCGCAAACTCTGAGAAATGAATTCCGTCGTGTTTATCAGTATTTTGATGCATCCAGCTCTCTTGTGTCTTCTCTTAGCTTGATAAGTGTTGTTCGGAAACAAAGGGATCATCATCCCGACTTATTTTTGTGTGTCTTGCAGTCCTGACATCCCGAGAGTCGTCATGGAGATAAAACATGGACCGCAGGGCCAAGGGAAAAGTTGTTCACTGTTCTGTCACCATCTCCTCTTATTTAACCTTTTATGTCCTAACCAGTCCATTCTTATTCAATTTCACATGCTTTATATAAATAAGACAAATACTGTACATTTACAGAGTTTTGCAACTATAAACATTTCAAATGATCTGTATGAAATGTAAAATAATTTAGGAATCTTTGACCTTATAGAGATTATTACTATTACTGTGTATTTAACTACAATAAACTGTGCATTGTGTTTTAGATAATACTTTGATGTGATTTTTTTAAACCCATTATAACATATAATTATGTTTTAGATACAGTGAAGTCCATCTGAAAGCCCTGGGGAAAATGATTAGTTCATAAGAACACACTTATAGAGCTTCAGCACTCTGATATGAAATGTATTTTGCATTATTGGGACTGGTAAAGCGTATTCTTCTTTATGTTTGTGGTCATGTAATGGTTTCTGTACATTATAAATCTACTTTTCGCATGTGTACGGTCCAAAGTTCACAAAGTGCATCTGTGATGCAGAGGGAAACGAAGTAAACATCCTGGCATCACAGTGGGTGGTTTAATCGATGATGTAACATCAACAAGAAGCGGTGATAAAGAGACAAAAACACAAAGGAATTCTCAGAAAGCTGATTAGCCGTTCATATTGTCATAAATGTACTTTGTTGAACTTCCGTTTAGGTTCATCCTCACGATAATTAACTGTTTTTGTACCTCTTATATAAGAGGACAGAACATGAACCCATGCATGTCTCTTTAAAATACTGAAAATCAAAGAACTCACTGTGTTGTTACAGATTGTCTTCTGTGACCATAGATCATAAAAGTGCAGGATAGATACAAAACCAATTAAGTCCTGCACACTGCTGTAGTTTCTTGTTTGTTTACCCTGGAGAGTAGATTTGTTGTTGGTCACACTCTGAGTGACGTGAACCTCCCTTGTGCTCTGACTGACGCCGGACTGACACCCAGTAGGCTTCTATAAATACTCCCATTCGCTGACACTTTGGCAGGTAAAATTCAGAGGAAAGCACGTTGTATTTCTCTCTTTTTCTGTGCCCAGTTACGTTTACCGAACGCTGCTTTGACATGTTATCAGTTTAAAGATATATTTTCCTCTTTATTCTGCTGTAGTTCATTTTGGGCCGTGAGCTCGTATTAAGAGGCACATAAGACGGACAGTTTTGATGTAATGATTAACTGTGAAATTGGATTATAATGAGAAGATTTACAAGTGTCTGGCTTTGCAGGGGTTAGATAAGCTTCAAATCCTTGTTTTGTTCTCACTGTCTGGACAAGATCAAAGTCTGGTGTTCCACTAATGTCTACCTGTGGATATGAAGCATACGACACATTCATACATGTCTTTATGGGAACTCTAACCCTCGTCTTCTCTGACCAAATCAAACCAATTATATTTACTGTGGGAGGTCATCAGAGTGACAGCCATGACTTGACATCGGTTTACTTGAAATCCTAGAGTTCGGATTACTAAAGACGAATGTTTAAACGTGTATATTTACAGACATTCTACGTGCAAAATTAACTATTTCCAGCAGTCCCAGAAGACTTCAGTTTCCTAACAGCACATTGACAGATTATAACGATCGTTCGGGACGCTGAGCCGATGGGAGTTATTTTCGATAATAGAACAGCATTCCCTAATGGGCCCCAAAATCTCAAAATTTACTTTGAAAGAAAAAAGCGAAGCCCAACATTTGACCTCTTTTGATGAAAACTTCGCAAAACTTTTAAGAGACATCACGGGACGTCAGGGAAAGAACTTCCTTGTTGTGGATGAGCATCTGCACGTCCCATTTTACGATGACGACAGGGACCACAAGTTAATGAGTCTGACATGACATATCTAGCCCTCAGTGTCCCAACAAGTCACAGCGCACAGATGGGAATAAAATATCCGCATCCTGCAAAGACGTGCACTACATGATGAAATGAACAGCAGACGACGAAAGAGATGATTTGACTGAAAACTTTACTTCTCGCTTTGCATACTTACAAACATTGAACAAACTGTGAAGTTCATATAGTTTTATACTGCAAATTGAAATTTAAAAGAAAAAAAACACTATATTATCTTAGTACATTTTATTTTTCAGAATTAGGTGACTTCATGTAACAATAACTAGTGCTGAAAGACCCAGAAAGCTCCTGAAGAAGCCCTGGAGACTTTGTGTCTTCAGATTGTGGAGCACAGAGATCTGAATCACTAAGATGAAACAGAAACTGAAACATAACTCACCATCAGTCCTAATGAAGGCAGTAGACTTGGCAGCCCCATTAGGAGGTAATGCAAAAACCACTGCTCCTAAATAAGGTATGTCAGCATAGTAGGAAGTTGGCCTCAGTACAAGTAGAGACCACTGGGAGGGCATTCATGTGGAGCAGCCCTTTCCCAGCAGCTCACAGGACATTATCAGGAACACTTTGTACATATAGGTGTCTGTCTTTTCCAGCTGCAGCTGGTCCGAGGCTGAGGCCAGCCAGAGTGAGAGGTATTCCCAAAACCAGGTTAGCCGCTGTCACACGCACAGTGGAAGTGGCAACTGGCGCAATGTGCGTTAGTCAGTGGCTTACCTGCTTTTAGATCTCAGACATTTTGGTGACAGTGAGTCTGTAGAGTAAAAACAAATGCTGTGTCATTAACTACCATTAAACCAGAAAGAACTGCTCATACAAAAAGTCAGAACATCTAAACATGTGCTGTCTCAACACTGAAACAAACAAATACAGATTGAAATTTATTAAGACCTCCTGTTCGGGATGAATGGATCAGGCAGTACAAATATATATGACTACAAAAAGAATATCATCCTTCTACTTATATTAATACACATTTCAAAAGTTTCCTAGTCCCAAAATATTCACAAAGGAAAACGTGTCAACTGTAAATAAATCTGAAGTAAAAACAAAAACATCTAATGAGATGCTGCACGTGGCCTATTCACCAGACACAGATTAAAGAATGGGGACAAATATATGTATGTACTTACCAGTCCCAAGTTGTCTTTTAGAAAATTTGTTGAGCAAAAAAAAAAACTTTAATTTCTTCACACGTGTCTTTGCGCATCCTATATCCAATATCCAAATATATATGTATATATATATATTCAATTTTTAAAAAGATCAAAAATCTCAGCTCTTGATTAAAGTTAGGTACATTAAGGAATATTGTGTAGCCTATGCCGACGCTGAAGTTCGTTTCACTTGCACTACCCCAACCCTGCCCACTCCCCTGCATCTGCAACCCGACCTGGTTATGCAAAAGAGCAACGAACTGGCGCGCCGAACAGCCAATTAGCTGCCGTGTTGGCTCCAAGCATCCCGCCTCTTCCCGGTAACTGACCTATCAAAAGCCCCGGGAGGCGGGATGTTCAGAGACATCACGTTAAGCCGAGTATCGGCGTTGTAGTTGGGGTGCGGTGCGTTCAGTTCTGCACGTCGTACATCAGGAATGAACCATTACCTTGTTAACAGTTTCCTGTCCTGATCCATATTTACAGCAGATATCCGTGCGACGCAGGCTCATTTACCCTTAAATAGACGCCATTTGGAGCGACGGCTGCCATTGGAGGCGGTTTACGCGAGTTTAAAGGCGGGTTTGCGTGCGGAACGCTGCTACCCCTCCGGTGCGAAGTGGTTGAACTCGGCTTACTTGTGTACAGCGTTGCCATGAGCAGAGTGTGGCTGTGCACGTACCAAGGATGCTGCATGACAGTCTGATCTGATGATGATGACGAGGAGGAAGGGAGGAAGACAAGCCCTTAATTATTTAAGGAGTTCTCTGAGGACTCCCTGACATCATTAACAACTTTTATTACACCGTATCAATCACTTAAGTATGTTCGCGTCTAAATATCACATTTATATGTGGTATTTTAGATGTAATGTAGATGTTGTTTTTTATTGCATATGTTTGAAAACAACACAAATCAGATCTACTCAAAATGATTAATTTCTAGTCTGGTTAGCTGGAATGTTTTGTTTCTAATTAAATTAAACTTTTTTCTTCTTCTTCCTAATATTTATCAATCTGATGGATTAGTTTCCGCCAGGATACACATAACCCCAAAACGAACCGGGATTGCAGGTTGTATTATGTAACAACTAGCTGTTGCAATATATTTTTTGGCCACTAGAGGTCGACTTGTGCAACTGTATTGACTGCTGTCCACGAGGCAGTTCATGACGAATTTACGGTTAAAAGCACTTTACAGGAAAGTAGGAGTACATATTTTCTTCACTGAAGTGACTCATTAGTTTTTAATACTTGTATTAACACATTTAAATGTAATGGGTTTTGATTAGTAATGAAAAACAGGTTAATGTGAGCTACATTGTTTGAAGAAAAGGACAAGCAGCCCCTTTTTAAATGTAAAAAAATGTTTTTTAAAACAATTTGATTTTTTTTGTCCTTCATTTCCTTTCGAACAGTTAAAATTTCAACAAAACAAACAAAAAAAAACCATTATATATTATATATATAAATATTTCCACCAAAATATTCTGTAAACAAAACAAAAAGTGCTCTAAAAGGGAACAGGAAGAAGGCCTATTCTATATTTTTTTTAATTAGCATTGGCTTATTCAGTCATGTCTCTATGTTTACATACAAGTTCTGAATCAAAATAGTTATCCAATATATACATAAATGCCCATGCATGCATATATAACTGCATATACACAGACATGCATAGCTACTTATACCTACAAGTACATCAATATACCTGCAGATACAAATTAATCTCATACCACCTACAGATTTTATCTTTAAAATATCAATACTTACTGCCACATATTATAAAATTGACCATTTATAAGGAATGGATTTTCATTGATCAACTCCAAATGCAACATTCGCAACATACTTTGTAAAAAGGAAATTTAGAAACTTATAAACCTATGAATGCATTTTGTTTTTTGTCTGAGGCATTTCACGTTTAATATACAGTTTCCATGCAAGATCTAAAATAGCAAATAAATAAAAACATTCAAAGAAACACAGTGTAGGTTGCAGATATGTAAGTACAGTGAGCGGAGCGTGAACCCTTTTTAAGGGACACTGTCTCTTTAAGAGTCGAATTTACCGAAGTGCACTCGGCAATTTCCGTCGTTAGCCAGCCGGTGGTGTCATTCACCAAATGTGAAGACTTCAAACCACTCTCAGCAAATCTTACACAACTGAATAGGGTAGGTTTAAAATTAATATTAAATGTTTCATTAATACATTGCAGCTGCTGTGGGTTCATTTTGGAGTTTGTGTAAATCTGCCCAGTCTGTGTTTTTGGCGCAGAGTTCAGTCAGACTTGTGCTTGACGTTTGCTAAATTTAGCTACTCCGAGGACAGCTAACATGCTATGCCGAAGCTAATTATTCAAGTAAGGACAAAATTACAAAAGTGTCACATTTTGTTGCAACCTATGTATCTAACGTAAATGTCTATAATTGCGCTGTATGCACACTACACACAAGAGTACTGCAGGAAATACAATTTGGTGCTAAGTTTTTGTTCTTTGTTTACAAATGTAGCCTTTGCACGACGACGAGAGGCTAGCTAGGCAGCTTAAGTAACACATAATTGCATGCAATAACAATAAAAAGTTATGGTATTTTGATGGGAGGACTGAAGTTGAAATTTCGCCGGTGCCTCGCAGGAAAATATCGTAAATTATTAGCTCTTTGTTGTTGAAAGTGCAAGGGGCTAGCTTGATTTACAAATACAAATGAAATGAGGTGAAGTCCAGTGATGCTTAAAAAAACACTAAATCTTTAGCCTCAAGCAGCACATTGTCAGTATTATTCAGAAAAATAAATAAACGCATGAATTAATGATATTCATCCAGTGGAGGGAGTACTTAGTTTTTACTGTAAGTATTTATGAGTGTTTTTTTTAGGATGGGTAAATATTTTCAGTAAAACTGCTTTTAGTTTTTGTTTTGTGGTTGGCAAAGGGCCTATTTTCATGTATCTCTCTCTTGCAAACAGGGCCAGGTTGTATGTATGTATTATGTTTGAATTTAAATAATAATTAATAACAAAACAAAAATAAATTGTTTATATATTTTGTAATTGCGTGGAACATGAACCGCTGGCGCAGTGTCATTTTGTATCAATAAAAGTACTGCTTGTTACCATAGACAAGTTTGAATTTTAGAGGAATCTTCTAACAATTTTTTAAAGTAAAGTGAGCACTATGTAACATAACTACATTTTGTCTTGTTTTAGGGGTGAATTGGTTTTCTTTAATTTGGACGTTTAATAACACTTCATGTTTATCTACAGTTGAAGATCCCTGAGGTTTATCTGCCTTTGGTTGTGTGTTTTGTTTTGTTTTGTTTAATACAGTTCACAAACATTATAGAAAATGTAACTGGTTGTGTAAATTTCTTTTAACAGTATGTTGCATTTCTCTTACATCGCCAAATACAATTTTAGATCCAAGCCGTCGGGGAAGTCGTGCTGTTCTGATGG
The DNA here is from genome assembly GCF_001649575.2 of Kryptolebias marmoratus. NCBI lineage: Eukaryota > Metazoa > Chordata > Actinopteri > Cyprinodontiformes > Rivulidae > Kryptolebias > Kryptolebias marmoratus. Next base: position 19,835,277 of record NC_051440.1, on the reverse strand, counting down.
TCAGCCATGGATGAAGACGACAGCCAAGATGAGCTGATTAATCGCAGTTCATCCCACAGCAAAGGAAAAAGAGCAGCATTGTGGGCCATCTCAGGTTGCTTCTTTAAAAATGGCTCCTTGTTTCACAAAACGTATTGAACTTCCACCACATAAATGTTGTGCATGCTATTTTTTTTTCTATAGATGACTCAGATGACCTAGAGGAGGAGTCTGAGGAGGGAGAATCTGATAGTGGTGATGAAGAAGAGGAATGTGACGTCAATGGAGATGAGGAGGACGGGAATGAAGAGGAGGATGGTAAATGACACACAGTTCTTATTTTTTTTTTTTGTGTGTGGTGAAGGATGATTAAAAATCAGCCTTTATGATACATTACAGAATGAAACTTTTTTTTCTTTGTCTTGTGTCGTGTTACAATTTCCTTTTGTAAAAACCATTTGAAGATGTACAATTGAAAAATGATTTTTATACAATGTATTAGATGAGGAGGAGGAGGAAGAGGAGGAGGAAGATGCTAAGCCTGAGAATGGAGCTTTTGGTGGTACCTCGGCTGACCTTGAAGGAATGAGCTCAGATGAGGATAGGGAAAGGTGTCCCATCTGCCTGAACTCATTCAGTAGCCAGCCTGTTGCAACACCAGAGAACTGTGAGCACTACTTCTGTTTCGACTGCATCCTTGAATGGGCCAAGGTGGGTCTGACTCAGGGCCGTGTAAACTGAGCAGAAAAAGCTTTGTGTTGGAAAGCATTTTTTGCTTTTGATAGATAGATAGATAGTACTTTCTCTGCTTTTTAACAGAGCAAAATAACATGCTCATTTGCAGTGTTTGGTTCTTTTATTTTCTTCTGTTTAGAACGCAAACTCGTGTCCCGTAGACCGTATTGCCTTTAACAGCATATACTTAAGAAAATGTTATGGAGGAAAAGTGAAGAAAATGGTAAGTATGTTCACTTAAAAGCAGGTAAAAATATGACAACTCTGTACCGTTTGTACAGTATATGTGTTGGGTGGACTAATCCTGTATATTAATTGTGTTTATTTTAGATAACAGTGCAAAAGCCTGTGAAGGCAGGTCAAGAGGAGACGGTGGATTTAGACCTGGAGCAAACCAACTGTGAGGTGTGTGGGGGCAGTGATCGTGAGGACCGCCTCTTGCTCTGCGATGGTTGTGATGCAGGGTGAGGTGATTTTGTTTCTTATAGCAAAGAAACCTTTCTTAGGGTATTACTTCACTTTTTTTGCCTTTTTATAACTGATTTGAGTTAATACTTGTTGTTCCACAGATATCACATGGAGTGCCTCACACCTCCTCTTGACTCTGTCCCTGTGGAGGAATGGTTTTGTCCCGAGTGTGAGGCCAATAACCGCCACTCAAGTAGGCCTTTAAGTTATCTTCCTATACTGCAAGCTGATCTTTGTGAACGGCAAAAAAGCAATGACTGAAAATTAAATTTATATGTAAAAATATTATAAGTGTCCATCAACAGGAAGACCTACGCTTTATTTTTCAGCGTCTCTGTTTTAAATGTTCATTAATTTAATTATTTATCTTTTTTTGAGTTAGTAAATATTCAACATTATTTTAGTTTTTCAGTTATTTGTCTGTAGTTGTAGGTCATGAAAATGTATGAAACAAGATAATAAAATTATTATTTGCCTCAGGGGGTTCAGCTGTGGAGCTTAGTGAAACAGACAGCCTGTCTTCTCCTGCCCGTCCTGCCACCAGTCGAGCCCAAACCCGTGCCGTAGGTCCTACCAGAGCTATCGCTCGTACCCAGCAGAGTGAGAGGGTTCGAGCCAATGTCAACCGGCACCGCATCACACAGGCACGAACAACACAGGTTTGGCATGAGGCGTGACGCTTCTGTTTTGGCTACTTATCTAACCCTCCTCCACAGCATAAGTGCGTTTTTCTATTTAAATCAAATGTCTTTAAAATCAGAACTGTTTGCTAGTGCGTGGACCAAACTAACTGAAAGTGATGTGTGTGTTTGGATAACGTTAATGTTCTGTTAAACTGGTGATCAAACAGCATGTGTATGTCAGCTGTGTTTGCACAACCATAGTCTGTGAAAGCACAGCAGGAAATTCATTCAGACATTTTTTTTATAGTTGGCTCCAACATATCTGATACAGTCCACTTGGCTCGATGAAACTATTAATGCTGTGGTTGCCGGGCTTAACACGGCTGTGTATGTACGGGACATCACACCTCGGGCCCCACTGAGACGCAGAACACGTAAGTATGAACTCATTCAAATGAAAAGGCAAAACTAGGTAGGGGTCAATACTAAAGACAGACATAAACAAATCTTAGAGGAGAAGAAAATGCATAAAATTATATCTTGGCTTCACTGTGGTAGGTTTGTGATGATGATTTTTACGATGATTGAACAGGAAAACGGAGACGAGTGAAACGCAAGAAGACATCATCTGCTAAGGGTCCAAAAGGTCAAGTGGAAAGCACAGGGATCAAAAGAAAGAAACGGAGAGCAAGGAGGTCTAAATCCAAGAAAAAGCAAGTGAGTGTGACTTTATTTATCACAAGCTGAATAAAAAGTGAAAGTATTTTAGGTCTTTCTCTGTAAGTGAACTGTTTATCTGTTTTTTTCTAATAGATAGTAAAAAGGTCAGTCACTCCCAGAGGCCGTATTGCTAATAATCTTGGGATTGTTAAGGACAAAAAGAGCTCTTCGCTTCCCACTGTATACCGGCCGTCAGAGCACACGTTAAGCAACATGCGTGCCGACATAGGAGCTGCGTCTCTGTCCATCTACGGGGATCCATTTGATTTGGATCCGTTTGTGGAGCAGTAAGGAGACTTAATACTGTTTGATCATGTGACATGCATTTGGATTACTTGACCTTTAATTTACCAAACACCTGAGTTTTAACTCGTGCTATTCTTTGTTTTTTTGCAGTTTATGTGTGAGGTGTAAATATCTGATTCATTTCCATCAGCCCTGTTTTTATAATTCAGTGTTTCTCACTTTCTGTATAAAGTGTTTTTATACAGAAAACTACAATTGTTCCATTAGCTTAAATTAAAAATATTATAAAGACTTTTTTGTTCTATTTAAGTGTACTAGAGTTCGGAATGTGTTTATATTTGCACTTCACTGGTAATATTTACTTTTAATATTTATGCATTTACTATTTTGAATTTTGGTGTTCTTTTTACCAGTGAGGAGGAGGATGACCAGGAGGCCACTGTCACATCACTGTTAGAGGCTAAGAGGCGAGGGATTTCTCGCTCTGCCCTTCGCTCTCACCAGCCTGTGGCTCGTCCAGTCACCGCAAGCCTCTCCAGGTAACAAACTACTGTACTTCTGGTCTGTTGTGTTGAGTTTTAGCGATAGCGTTTAAATTCTAAATTGTCCTATTTTTAATTTATGGCAAATTGTATTTACTTTTTATGCTGTTTTCAATTTAAAAAAAAAAAGAAAACTACTGTCACAGCACATAATGAACAACCAAATTGATGCAGGAAAATGTCCTCCTATTCTAAAATATTCCTCACAATTAGGAAAGTCATCTAACAGTATTGTAGCTAAAGTTTATATTGCAGGATTTCTTCAAATTAATGAGGCCTGTAGTGCTTTAAAATCAGCTGAAGTGGGCACAGCTAACTGAAACATATTGCTTATTGTGTGCTGTTTATTATGTAATACAGAACATCTCACTCAAACTAACACCGAACATCACCATCTTAATTTATAGCAGAATTTACCAATCAATGTGTTAACAAAATAGATAAGAAATAAGTAATAACAAAACAAACCAGCTAGTTTAAGAAGACAGACAAGTGGAGCTATTTTTGCAAATAATTTCTTACCTTTGCTGCTGAAGACTCAGTTACATGTACACTTCAGGGGTCTCATTAAATCTCATTTGCCATGCTTTACCAGGAGGAGTGCAGATGTCTCACACTCAGGAAGCGTTGTGGAGGCAGCGCCTGTTCCTGATCTGCTGGGCAGCATCTTGTCTGGTCAGAGCATCCTCCTGATGGACAGTTCTGATGTTGTCATCAATCGAGATGGTTCACTTAAAGCTTCAACGCCAAGTAAGTGCATGTTGTCCATTTCTAAAAACGATGTAAATTTTTGTATGCATTAATGTATTGTTTGTGAAAAGCTACACCCTATCTGGTTATAACAGCTTGCCTCAAATCTTTAACTCTGATTAAGACAGACTTGTGTCAAATCTTTCTTTTGTCTGAAAAAATGAAAACTGTAAAAAGTATTTTTGAGCACCAGGTAGGGATCAACCTCTACCTTGAAATAAAGTGTTATGTTTCAGGTTATTTCTTTGAGAATAAAAAATAATCATATAACTTTATTTCTTGTTCATTATACTTGTTTAATTACAGTGATGCTGCCAAGTAGAAGGAAAAGCAGTAGTTCAGGAGATGTCAGTGCCCTTGGTAGCCCAGGGTTTTCATCCAACATGGGAGACGATTCTACATCTCCTCATCATGACGGCAGTCTACCAGGATCTTCCCATTCTTCAGTGAATGGGCTTTTGACCCAGAACTCATTCCCTCCAGCCTCCTTCATGCCTCACTCAGCCAACCCTTCCAAACCAACTCCCCATTCTAATCTGTCACCTAGAAGAAATTTAGGTTTGCTGCCTCCTTGTCCCAACAGACCGACCTCAACTCCTCATCTCCATGATGCCAATGGAGTTAGATCCTCAAGGGAAACCAGCTCCTCATCTGTCCACCCCATCCAGGACACCAACTTCAAAAGCAAAGGCGTGACCCCATCACAGTCCCAACCTAAAAAAGCACCTGTAAAACCAATGTGGGTGGATGTGTCCGTGCTTCCAAGGATACCAAAAATAAAAAGAGAGAGTAGCAATATCACAAATGATGGAACTAGTCACGGTGGCAGTTATGGTAGTAATAGAGTTATTGGTAGTACAGGAAATAGCAGCAGTTCTTCAGGTGCTAGTAGTGGTTCTGGCTTGCCCGAAGGTAGTATGAACAATTTCTCAGGGGACAAAGGAAGGCAGCAAAGTGTAGACCAGCAAAAGAGCCGCTCTGATAGTCAGGCCCAGAGGAACAGGCCTGATAGGGCAAGCTCATCATCAGCCTTCTCGAACTCTTTCTCTTCCTCCTCCTCCTCCTCCTCCTCCTCCGGCACCTCTGCCAGTCAACCACAGCATGCCTTGTTTTCTTCATCTTCATCAGTAAGTTTCCGCATTAATTCCAGCGGGAACTCCTGGCATGCAAAACGGTTAAACATTAAATCTTCTTCCTCTACTGGAAGCAACATAAAGGAAAAGTGGAGAAAAAAGGAGGAGGAAATAAAAAAGAAGCAGTTGCACAAAGACAAACAAAAGCTGCTAAAATCCCATGCGGTCAGTGAGGAACAAGATGATGATAATAATATATATGATCCCTTTAATCCAACTCTATCAGATTCAAGTAGCTCAGGTGATGAAGCTGAGAGCCCAGGTTTGTACCGCAGCCCTCTGCATGCCACTCACGAAGGGAGAGGTCGTATTTCAGAAACCAAGGATTCAGTTCCAAACAAGCGGGATCTGGTGCACGTGAAACCTGAAACACAAGAGACTGAGCTTTCACAAGAAGCACCTGGGACTTCTCTGAATGCTGTATCACAAAAAAGAAAATTCTCAGAGCATCGTGTCAAAGTTGAAGAAGAATCTGAATGGGTCGACGTAAATACTGAGAAACAAGCGGCGTCCCCTGACACTAACATTAAGCAGGAACCGAGTTCAGATGAATCTGAAAAGGACGAGTCTGAGGGGCATGATGGTAGGATTAAAAGTGGGAGTGAGATTAAAAGTGAGATGACAAGTATCACACCACCTGTTCAGCAAAGCATTGATCAAATAAACATGGATCTAAAGGCTGAAGGGGAGAGTGGACATGATTCTGAAGCTCCCAGCAGTTCTCCCCTTAAGTACAGAGATGATTCATCAGCATCCAGTTCTACAACCACCAAGAAGAGGCAGCAGGAACACATTAAATCAGATTTTGCATCCTGTTCCAAGTCTCCAACAAGAGATTTGGACCATAAGAAGCAAACCTCCAAAGCTTCTAAAGAGCAACAGTCTAGTAGTTCTGAGACGGACAGGGGCAGAAGAGATGATCTGAGCCATGAAGATCATCAGGGCTCAGAGAAGAGAAGCAAAAAGAAGGAGAAGGATAAAGACAGAAGCTCCAGGCGGTCACGGTCAAAAGAAAGAAGAAATTCACATTCGACCTCTGACAGCTCTCAGTCCAACTCTCCAGATAGAACGCAGAGGAGGAGGCGGTGGTCTCGGTCACGATCCGCAGACAAAACAAGAAAGAGGCGATCCAGGTAAGAGTGTAACATCATTTGGAATTTGTGCAATGACTACGTGTTTGATCATATCTAAAGGTTGAAGTAAATTAGTATATTTTTGGTTAAGCGTTTTTGTCATCTCAAATGTTACAGGTCACGATCTAGCTCAAGCAGCAGAGAGCGTTCAAGGATGAACAAGCATAATCAAAGAAGCAAGGAGAGAACTGATCACAGAGAGAGGGACTATGAGAGAAGGCACACTAAGGACAGTAAACGTGGTGCATCTCGCTCCAAATCACGCTCTAGATCCAGGGAAAGAAGGAAAGAGCCCACCAGACATCAACATACGACTGTCTCCTCTCGAGACAAAGTGCAATCACGATCTAAAGACAAGAAGAGACAGAGGTCTCGATCCAGATCGAGAGAGAGGAGGAAAGAAGGATCATCCAGAAGTACGGAAAAAAGTTTGAATACACGCGTTTCTTCCTCCAGAGACACAAATCGCTCCCAGGAAAGAAAAAAAGAGAGCAGTGTTACTCAAAGAAGCACTGAAGAGGCAAAGCGTGCCGAAGTAAACAAACAGGATTTGCCCTCCAGTTTCTTTACTTCTCACGTCAAAAAGGAAAGAAGTGACTGTGATGCAGACAGCCAGACTAGAGTTATGGAAAATCCAAAACAAATCAAGACTGAAAAAGAAAAAATAAAGTCAGAATCTGTAGATATGTTTGAAGATTCTCTCGTCACAAAACCAGTTAAAAGCGAAGAAGATGACTCCATGGACGAAACACTGGAGGATCCCAACAAGACAGAGTCCAACATCAAATCTGAGCCAAGTCCCTCTGTTCCACCATCTTCTACACTCACCACACTGGTTACCGCAGACATCCTCGAGGACACAGTACCACAGTCTGAGCCAGTATCCACAGACTCAGACAAGGAACCAAACACAACCGGTTTAACAGCACCAATAAAACAGGAGCCTTCAGACTCCGATGATGATTTCAACGTCGATGTGATGCTGGATAATCTCGATTATATGAAAGCGGAGCAAACGGAGTGTAGCGGTGCAGCTGCCAAAGAGGAGAAAGAAGCAGTGGAGGAGAAGGAAGAGGAAGAGCCAGTATCAACAGTAGTGGGATCAAAATCCAAAACTCAGGTGAAGCGAGTTACCTGGAACATACAGGAACCAGAGGGACCTCAGCCTGAAAAATCACCAAGCAGTAAGTGTTATTGCTGACTTGTTTAACTTCAGTCACCTAAAGTTAACTCATAATAAAGAAATAAAGAATGTGTTCTCTATTTGAACATCGTTCTCATGATTTTTCTTTGCACAGAGCTGGCATTGTACAAACTGAAGCTGAAGCAGGAAGGATCTCGTAAACTGTCTCTGGCAGCTCAAGCAGCCGGTCAGGTGGGAAGAGCCACATGCCACAGCAGACTTAATCTCACTTTTGTTTGTTTTCTAACATCTGTTCTTAGGAATGCCTGTTGGCATGTAATATCAGCAATGACACAAAGGTGGCAGTGTTTAATCAGAAGAATTGGGTGTGTTGTTTGGGAAGGTCACGTGGTAGAAACTAAAACCGATACTGAGGCATTTTCAGATAAAATGAAAGTAGAAGTGAGCAAGTTCAGGGTAATCACTATATTCAAATGTAATAAAATACACAAGGCCAGAATGTTATTTTTTGTTGTGCTTCATTTTATTTATAACATGGATGCATATTATACTTTTATTACAAACAGGAATAATTTATTATGTAACAATAATAAATTAAACATGAATTGTTTTAGGTTGTAGATGCATTGTCTTGTGAATTTATTTAGCTAAATTGCTATTAAATCTGAATTACTTTAAAGATGGAAGGCTTTTTTTCTGTCATGTTGGTTTTGGAGCCATGATTAGAAGATGTCTTACTTGATTTTGACAGGACATTGCAGGAGCTGCGAGTGACCTCTCCAAGAAAAGTGCTGTTAGTTTACCTGGTAACAGCACAAGTTCTGGTGCTTTGCAGCCTGGGGAGCTGTCAGCAACAGGACAAGAAGAGGCAGAGGAAGGAGATCTGTCGAGGAAAGACAAGGTTATTGTGCATGACAAAACATTTTTCATGAAAAAATCATTAGGTGTGAAATTCGTCTGATTAAATCAGCATCGTTTTACTCCTGCAAACAGTACTTGAAGAAGCTGCACATGCAGGAGAGAGCTGTCGAGGAGGTGAAGTTGGCGATCAAGCCTTTTTACCAAAAGAGAGACATCAACAAAGAAGAATACAAAGAGATTCTGCGTAAAGCTGTTCAGAAGGTGAGTCAAAAATTAGGATGCAGATTCTTCTATGGTTGTAGGATATTCTTGTTTTTGGAGGATTGCTGCGTAATTGTTTCAAGTTTTTAGTTTATTTTCTGTAATTGTTTTGTGTTCCTGGTCAACAGGTGTGCCACAGCAAGAGTGGGGAAATCAATCCAGTCAAAGTGGGAAATCTGATCAAGGCGTATGTGGAAAAATACAAACATGCAAGGAAGCATAAAAAAGGTGAGGATTCAGTGAAGGTACACGGGGAGCAGACTGAGCCGATGGACATATCTGACAGTCCATGAGGTTCTGCAAACAAACACAGACATCTTCTTCTTGTACCGGAGAAGGATCTCAAATGTACCCAGGCGAAACGGGTAAAGAGTTTGCTCATACTTCCACTACAAACATTTTTCTTTAGTGCTTTCTATTCTCATAAGGTTTTGACAGCAAACTATCAAAAAAACTTGAATGCCACCCATTTGTGTCTTTTGCTGGGACTGTAACTGGCAGAAACTGGTCTGTTGTGTTGTACTACTCAGAAACCTAAAGGAAGATGGAAACTTCTTTTCCATGACTGGATGCATTGTAATGCTGATTTTGAGTTTTCTATTAATATTTTTTTAATGAGAGGGATGGGTTATTTATGAGTGGCAAAACAAACTTATTTGAAAGTGGTGAACCCAATCAGCATAACTGTTACTCAAGAGGTTCACATTCATGAAAAGCACTATTATGCAATTTTTTGTAGAAAATGTATTAGTATGATAATGAAACAATTTTAGATTGAATTGTAAATAAGTCAGATTTGTTATAAAGACCTGTGTTTCTTTTGTCTTTGTTGCCTCTGTTGCCTGTTTATAGTTGATTTCAGTTTTATTTTTGAGAGGCTGTGTTTTGTGTCTTCCATATTTCATACCTACATCTAATTAGCTAAACTTAGTCCAAAAGATGACAAGCTAAAAGCCTTGGCTTCAAATATATATGGAAGTTATTTGGTAGTTCTCTGAAGGCGTTTGCTTTATTTCACAATTTAGAAAATTCTTCCCGGTATTCTTTCTCATATCAGCAGTGTAGATTTTAGAAAACCAACAATTATATATATATAATTTTTTTTTTGTATCAAAGCCGTACAATAAGTAATAAAAAACTTAAGTTTTCCTGAAGAAGTGAAATTTAACATGTCTGGTTATTTATTTTTAACAGCTGATAAAGCAGCTAACCATGGGGTATTGTAGATTTAATTTTAAAGCTAGAAAGACTAAATGTGAACTTAATGTCAGTGGCAGAGTTGCAAGTTTCAGTTTCCTAAAAAATGTTAATATCCCACGTTTTATCTCAGTCTAACCTGACGTCAAACATTGTAACAAAAAAAAGAAAAAAAATCATAAATTTAGTTCTTTGTGTCTATAACTATTCAGCTTACTTTTCTGGGTTTGTGAGATCAGTTTAAAGTCAACATACGTGTCATACAGCAGAGTAATTGTCCATCTTTGGTTTGGAACATTAAACATATTTACCTCTGAAGCAGATGGAGGCTCACGTCTTTAGCCTAAACCTTATTTTTGCTGATAGTTTTCGCTTATCTGCAATGCTGTCTCGAACTGAAATATTCACACATTGTTCATTATGTTGTCTACTGTGTATCGTTTACCAGCCTACTGTAAAGATTTATACATCCTTTGTATATAGGCTTTATTTGCCAACATCCAGGAAGATTCTAATTAACAGGTGCGTTGAATGTTTTTCTTCTTTTTTTTTCTGTGTTTACTTGATCAAACCAACCAGGTGTTTCTCAAAGAGTATATAAATAAATAAAAAAAATTTAAAAAGGCGATTGTCTTATTTCAACACAAGTACATTATGTAGTGTTGTTATCTGCTGTGGATTTGATATTATTTGAAGATGAGATGTGAGAATTTATTCATAGGTGATGCTTTGTTGCTTATATTTTGGTGTAAACACTTCAGACACAGCTTCCAGTGACTAAAGCTAACCTTTTTAAAGTCTGAAGTGCTACAGGTCACATGTGAAATAAGGAATATGTGTCATGGTAAAGTGGTCTGTTAGGATGTTATCACTGGGATATTTTTAAAGTTTAATATAGTTCTTAAAAAGTTACACAGTTGTTTTAAAGATAACATTTTTGGGGGGCTTGATTTAGTAACAAAGAACAAGGTGAAATGTTCTCCAGTTTTAGCTGCTCAACAGTTGAATTTAACTCTTAATAGAGCCATCCTTTCTATCCTAATATATACAGAATATGGTTTGACATTGACCTGCTTCAGTAAACGAGGCCACTTAAAGGAGGGAAGAAGTCTGACTGAAAGATGTCGCTCCAAGGTGTCAGCATTGGTGGTGCTTTTACAGTCGTATTATTTCCAATATGAAGTTCACTAACACAACCCGAGACCATCCTGCCATCATATCGCTCAGGGGACGGGTTCTGTGTCATTATCCGCAGTGAAACAAGTCCTGGACCGACATGAACTGAAGAAGCCATTACGCTCAAGCAGCATTAGGAAAAAAAAACAACAGTTTGCTCATGCACACCGGAACAAAGACCTTAATGTTTGGATACGTGTTCTGTGGTTCGACGAACCTAAAATTGAACAATGACGAAAGCAGAGTGACAAGTTGGTTACAAAGTGGCTTTAATTCAACAAAGTCAACGTTTTGGAACGGCCATCCCAAAGCCCTGATCTCAGTCCCATAGAAAAGTTCTGTCAGCTGGTTTCATCTGTTTCCAGTTATTCACAGGGTTCATATCACTGACAAACTATTTAAATCAGTGGCATTTTTATCTGCGTTTTACACACTGTCCAAACTCTATGAAGATGGAGTTTCAGGAGTTGTTAAATGGATTTCTTATCTTTTTTCCAGCACCTACCACAATTACATTGGTTACAGTTGTGATAAAGGAATTCCCATTAAAGCTTATTTAAGTAAGACAGAATGTTTACAAGTGAAAGATGACCTACAGAGAAAGTTTAAACTGGTTTTTTTTTTCCTTTAAATTCAAACATAGCTACACAAAATGGTAATACATAAACAATATTTAACATTGATTTGTATATTTACAAGTTCTATAAATAGATTAATAAAATCTTACCAGGTTTTTCTGGATTTACAGTATTTGTTTATACATTCAAATAAGATCAGCTGAACTAAACAGTACAATGACAAAAAAAATAATAATTTGACATGTATAAAAAAACATTGTTTAGCAGTTCATCAGCAGAGGAGTCATTTCTACTTTTGTAGTGGTTAAGAAATGTCAGTTTGTCTATAGAATGAACATAAAGTGAATCAGAAATGAACAATATTCAATCCTGCTGTATTTTGAAGAAGTTAATTTTGTTCTGTTCAGCTCCACTTCAGCTGCTTTAACGTGTCAGAGAAATGTGAGTTCACATCTGAGCGAAGGAAGGTCCAGTATTCGGCTGTGGCGGCTCTTCAGCTCCTGGCAGACAGAACACGGAGTTGATGAGATCGAAGAGGCTGTTGTGGGAGATCTGGAGGCTGACGTTGGTGCTGTGAAGCGACGAAGCCCCCTCCGTCTGGGCCATGTCATGGAGGTATCTACAGATCAGAGGCACCACCTGCAGGGGGGGGGGGGTGGAGGACTTTAACGGCGCTGAACTGACAGGAGCAGGAGCTTATAGAAACAAACGGCAGGAAGTCTCACCTTCACAACAATCAGCTTCTTTTCTAACGGTTTCCCATCAGGAAATTTCTCTCCGAAGCACATGTTGATGGTGTATTCAGGAGAGCTGCCGTTGTTTTCCTTGAACTGTTTAAGCTCTAAAAAACAGACACAGATGGAACCATTACACTATCAGCAGTAGTTTTTAATACACTGAAGGGTGGTAAACATCCAAACTTACCATTGACAAATTTGTCAAAACTGAGAAGCTCCACCATGGTGTTTTTAGGTAATTTTTGGGGGTTGGGATGAGCCACGCTGGGGTCGCTGGTGCTGGCAAACACGTGGCATTTGTCCTGCCGCCCAGCATAGATGCCGTTCTCCTGTACCACCAGTAACAGACCACGCTGGATGCTGTTGAGTATGCGATCGGTGAATTCAATCTGTCCCAAAAAAGGATAGCATTAGAATATGCTGCTTATAGAATTAAAGGAGTAATGTAGCTTTAAAAGTAGTTTTGGTCGACTCCTCTGTCATCACTTAGAGCTATACTTTCCTTATAAAAATCAGGAAGAACACCAGGTAATGATCATTCAAAATAAGCTTATGAATTAAATATGTGAACAAATCAGGATAATGGATGAATGTTGAGCTATTTTTAATTTCTAGCTGTAGAGGAACAAATTCCAATTTTTAAAGTTGGGTTAAAAATGAAAGATGTAAACAAAAACCTACAGAGTCTGTTATGTTCTTTCATTAAATGCCATTTTAAAATGTAGGTAGTTAAAACAACTTTTTTTTTAAACCTCCTCGTCAAATATCCAGCTCATGTGACGGTGCACCTGTTTGTGGTCCAGCAGACCCTCAGTGGAAGGAAAGCAGAGATGATGGGCGTTGAACTCCGGGGTCTCGCTGTGGTAGTGGAGCTGAAGACATTTGGTTTGCAGCGTTGTCTTCAGCATTTCCTTTTTCCTGTAGTGGATGGAAATCTCCAAATCGTACAGAGTTGGCTGCTGAGGCGGACTGAGGACAGGGGCAGGATGCACTGCTAAAAAGAAAGCGATGGGATGATTGTTAAAAAAAAAAAGTAGAATCAAGGACAACTGAGCTTTTTGTTCATTTTGGAGTTGCTCTGCTTCCCATTTAAACAGCTTTGCCAAATGTAAACTCTAAGATTACAGGTCCTGAATGACTGAGAATCTCCACCAGCAAGTCGAAAAAAAAAATCAATTTACTTTTTTGTGAGAACGCCGATTCAGCATTCACACTATTTACCTGTTTCTTTTTTATTTTATGTGTCATTTTGCCCATTCATATCAAAATGTTCAGCTCATTCAGGAGATGGATGCTATCACTTTGGATTTTTGTAACTTTTACACTTTTCTAAATAATTAACTTTATACATATCTTTTCTATAGAAATACACAGATCTCTTCAGTTCCTTCAAAAACACTCTTTGAAATCTGCTTCAGAATACTTGCTTTTTGTCTGCTTATGCGAATTTCAGCTAGCCTTTTGCTACTTCAAGCTAGCCTTCTGCTACCTTTAGCTTCTAGCTAGCTGTTTTTTTCCACTTTTAGTTAGCAATTAGGTACTTTTGGCTTTTAGCTAGTGTTCTGCTTCTTTTAGCTTCACAGAAGCAGCTTCTACAGTAAATTAAAGCAAAGTCGTCGTCGAGCACTCAGCATTCAGCCGTTTGCACATACCCTCATTGTAGATTGGCTGGTCTGGTAAAAACTGTGGGATGTTCTCGGCTGCAGCAGGGTAGCTTCCAAGAACGGCGGAATCGTGCTTGACACAGGTCTCGGCCCACAGCTGCTCCTCTGTATGACATCACAAGTCAAACTGAGTCTTACTGTAAACCACAAGGAGCAGACAATAAAGTCCTGCAAATAGAAACTATACCTGTAGGTTGGGTGCCAAGATCCAAAGCCATTAAGTCATTAAGCAGATTGTCCTGCGTGGAGAGGGAAAAAAAAAAGCATTTAAGTGTTCAGGTTTGATGATGTACACAAGATATTTGTGGATATGAAACTATTTAACAGAAGTGGAAGTTCACTTTAGGTAGAACCGCACCTCATTCACTAAAGGGAAAAACTCTATGGAAGGGTTGTAGATCGGAGTCGTATCCGAATCCTCCTGGGAGCTCTGCGTCGGCAGGCCTTCATAGCTGCCTGCAGAGAAAGAAAATGGATCGTTCCGATTTTGTTTCCCTGCTCATAAGGGTTTCCTCGTGCGACGGTCTTACTTACAGTTAGTGTTGATAATCTCGTAGATCTTATGAGGGTCGTCTGGATTCTTGGAATTATCTTTAACCATCTTGAAGCGCGTGGAGAGGTTGTTCAGCACGCAGCGGAAGTTGGTTTTCCACCTCGCCTTGTCGTTTGGGAATTCTGCGATTTTTCCGCTCGCCACCGCCCAGGCCTGTGAGCCGCACGGGGGGTACCGTATGAGCCGAAGGTGGCAAGGAAATAAACCAAAGTACTTCCTGTTTTTGGAATTTCACTCTATGGTTTCAGAACTTTCAAAATGACAGATTTGATTCACTTCTTGCACCAAGCGTCCACAGGACCCTTTGAAAGGACGCTCCGTTAAACCATTAAAGACCTAGCATTCCTTAAGGGAATGCATGTCACCCGCTGCTCGACAAAATTTTTGCTAACACAGGCAGAGCTGTTAATGCTTAAGTTTAAACTGAAATTCCCATGCAGCTCAGAGTACACCAGACTGAAGCACAGCAACTGCAACACTGACTGAGTTAAATTAAATTACAGCCATTTCTGTGTTTTCTGAAGCCAGGTTGCTGTGGTGACATCTTGAATTGGACTGGTTCCAAAACCCAATCAGCTTTAGGGGTACAGCTAATGATTATTTCCCAGGAGGTTCATTAAAATCCGTCCAGTGGTTCGTGAGATATTTTGCTAACAGACACAAACACAGTACCATTTCCATTTTGTAAACAAAGCAGTAAACTTTTTTTTTTTTTAATCTAATCACATGGAGTCATAAAACAGTTCAACTGGAGTGACACCTACCCGGAATATCTTACTGTCTTCATCGTTGCAGTCCTTCCTGGAGTTGTGCTTCCAGGGGACTCTGAACTTGTTCTGCTCCACGTAGAACAGACCCGGGTACTGGCCCGTCTCCACCTGCTCCATGAGCCAGCTGGCAAACTGGGGTTTCGGTGGGCTGAGGGGGGGAAACGAGACACACAAGAGACCGGTGTTAAAAGACAGGGTGGAAGCTGACAGAACCGCCGCAGCGACGCCTCGCGAGCAGCCAGGAAAAGCCAGATGTGTTTCATCATACCTCTGCATGCTGCCACGGAGACTTTAAAACTGCTGCGCAACTCGTTTCTGGCTGCTTTTATAAGCTCCATATAAGACATCGGGTGGAATCACGCCTCCTCCTCCTCCTCCACCGTGGGAGGGCTCCACTCCCTGAGACTTTCCCCGTCATGAGGGCGGAGGCGTCAGCCCGCCTTGGATGTTTGTTGCATCACGTCTTCATCATTGCCTCATCCTCCCTCATGTCATCATCAGTCAGAAAGTTTTCTCTCACGTTTTTTTGTCCCTCTAAGATGATCATCGGCGCAGCTTCTGCTTGGCTGAGATCTTTGGGGCTTTTTGATTTTAATCTCTTATGTAATTATTTTACTTAACTGTATTTGTTAGGAATTTGGCCTTTCTTCTTTGGGAAAGTGATCAGTCTGGTGTGTTTCCTCCTAAAAAAATCGTTTTATTGCTTCAGTCAGGCCTAAAGTTTTTCATTAGATTTTTTAAATAACCTAAATATGTAAATATCAAAAAGTGTTTAGAGTTGTAGCAAATGAAGAAATCGCTGACTGGTTACTGTCTGAATGCTGATTCAGCATTCACATGATTTTTAATTTTATCCATGTTCTTTTTTTTCTTTTTCTTTTTTTTGCAATATTACTGCCTTCTTTAGTTTGAGTTAACCTTTATTTAACCAGAAAGTATCTTCAGATTAACACCTTGTTTTCAAAGGAGACCTGGTAAAGCACATCATTACAAAGATACAAACTAAAAGCTACAATTTATATGCATAAGAAAGTCCAGCTTAAGAATACAGAAGACTATCAGAGCTTTAAACTGCCCCGAGGACACGAAAGCAGTGAGCTTTAGTTCGGACTGAAGATTATTTCATGACCAAGGTGCAAAAACCAAAAACACAAAACAGAGCATTGTTCCAGTGAGTTCAGAACAAAATCCTGGGAACCCTAGAAAGGAGCCAACTGGAGGACCTCAGCTCATAAAAAGTGCACAAATATCCCAATGCAGGTGTCTTCTTAAGCTTAAAGAAGTCCAGGAAACCAGATGATAAAGTACACAAGACAAAGATACTAAACACAAAAATAAAGTACTATTCAATTAGCTCAGAATATGTCGGTATTTCAACTATCACAACCCTCCAGTTGCATTAAAATAAATATGTTTTCTGTACATTTAAGGACACATCACTTTGTTACTACTTTTTTTTCTCATTACGAGGAACTTCACCCTCCTACAGCTGACTTTTACATCCCTCCAGAATAAAACCACCACGTTCCTGTGAATTCAGACCACTGAATTATTCGCGTGCTTTCGGAAACTTTCACAATCTGACTCCTGCAGGTGTGCGCTTGTGTCATGAGACTGAATCAGAGAGTGTGGCGGCGGTGCAGAGGGGATGTCTACATGAGACGTTTTAGTCAGCTTGACTAAAACAGAAGAAAACTTGGTTTTACTTGGTTTTGCTGCTTGATCTAAAAGAGGCCCTGTTTCCTCTCTCTGTAGCCAGCATTTCATAACTTCATGGTGCAGGTTCTTATTTCATGTTTAATCCACAATCCAAAAACAAGCAAAAGTCAAAGGTCAAAGTCGAGTTCCTTGTGCGGATTTAGTGAGCTTGCCCTGTAAAGCCTCTTTGTCTTACCTCTTCTCCACTTCATTGGAGAACCGTTTGTGTTTTGTCTCACTGTGTCCCAACCACAAACTGCGTTAGGGAGGCCCCCGTTCTCCTTATTCTCTAAGGAATAAAAGTCGAACACACAGTGTAGCTCAGCAAATGTGTCGAGAATAAGGAAGCGATACACGCTCTAATGGAACACTTCCCTTTTCCTGGTCACTGGAAGTAGCAAGCAGGCCTACACGGTCCCTTCCAGAGGAGAAAAGGCTCTGAAGGGAGCCAGAGAGGAAGGAATGTGGTCAATGAAACAAAGAGAAAAATCCCATCCTGTTCAATATCTTCACTCATATTGTGAAGAGAATGTTAGTTGTGTACAAGTGTCAGAAATCAAATTAAATACATGCTATAATTTGAAGAATTTTATGGACATGAGTCATTTGTACAACATCTAACCAAACTTTTAGAAGACAGCCTTTCACTGAGCAGCTGCAGTTCATTTCAAACCTTTCATGTTACTCGAGGGGATTTCCACAGGGAATGTTTACTGCATTCATCTTCCTCTATTATCTCCCTCTCTTTATCGCACTATTCTGATCACTCTTTCTCCTCAAAGTTGTTTTGTTGTCCTGAGCCAAAAGGAGGGCACCACAAAGTGAATAAACAGCCACGCCTTTACCAGTCAGAAGGAGCCTGACAGATTTTCACAAACTGCCATGGTTGTTGTCTTGTACAGAAGTAAAACTAAAGTAAAAATAACTCATTGCAAATTTCACAATACAGATACAGTGTTCAGACAGAAAAGTGTGATTAAATCCAGTAAGAAGCAAAATAAAGTTTGACTAAAACAGGTTTCCTACATTAGAATTTTGGCCCAGGATGCTTTTTCATAATGAATTTTTCATGCTCAGCACGTCTAGAAAGAATCAGGAAGTGACTTTATTAATAGAAAGAGAAAACAAGCTGCAGATTCCAGTGAATTTGTGGCAGTAAAGAAAGGTATTTCCCTTGAGTCAAACAATTCTTTGGTGAAAGAGATAAAGAAATTTGTTTATGTGTGTTATTAAAAAAGAACTGGAAAAAAAATACTACAATCCAACACTGAGTGTTATGAGGATTCCTCATCAGCAACATGTTTAGGTGTAACACCAGACTTAATGGCATTTCTGAGGTAGTTTTATTTTAGTGCCCCCTGCTGTTAGAAATCAAAGCCATGCTGTGCACAGAAGTGGGGGGGGGGAATCCTTCTCAGAAGCTGAAAGTGGGATTTTCCATAAATCGCAAATAATTAAATGAATAAACAAATGAGTTTGTCTATTGCTCAGTACATTACCACACAATCCAAATATAAATGCCATCAAGTGTTATTAAAAACAGAACAATTCTTCACATTTGTTAAATACTATATAAATAGGCTATATGTTAATGCAGCATCTTTGTTGTTTACGTTTTTGTTTTTAAATAAAAGTTTATTTAAAGGAGGCGATTCAGAAAAAAACCCATTAGGCTTTTAAAAGAGAGGATGCAGTGATTTAAGAAAGTCTTTCCAAATGTGTAAACACACATTCAGAACGTAAAATTAAAACATTGCTTCCCTATTTCACCAACAGCTCATTAAATACACTTAGTAATCCATTTGTACCACAATTAATCTAAATATTTTACATAATATAAAATACTAAGAGCAGACCACAGCCGACCAATATCCATCTTTAGTTAATTGTCATTATTCTGTCTCAGTGGAAAAAGAAAAGCAATAAAACTTAAGCTGCTCAGCATTTTAAGGCTTCTTTGTCATGTTTTTAACTTGATATATTTCAGTGTAAGGCTGATTGCACATAACAATTTTAATATGGAGCCATGTTGTAGTTCTGTGGACATTGTTTTGTTAAAATAAACTTTCTCTGAATCCTGCACTGAGATAGATTACATCACAGAGTACCTCCTTTTTCAATGTTAAACATTTTGTTTAAACAGGATAATAATGAAAACGTAAACAAATTTCAATTATAACTTCAAACCTGTGTGAATTGAAAGGTTGGCAAATTATTGCACTTGTTGTTTATATTTATTAAATGTAACATGCTGTAGCTAACACAATCTGGAAAAGAATGTTAAGCATATTTTATTTTTAAGGCATTGTTGTTTAATATTAAAAAATAGCTAAGCTTCATGGTTGGAAACAGTTTTAATTCATAATCTACCAACTGCAAAGAAAGAACCCATGGAGGAATTCCCCCCGTGTGTTTGAGTCGAAACAAATGCGGTCACGTTGTCGGTGTAATTCCTGCTTGTTACCGCCAGGAGACGCATGAGACCACGTTTGTCTGGACAGCGCTCCTCGCGGCTTCCAGTTGTGATTTCATACTGTAGTTTTTGACTGTTTGCTTTTAAATAACATTTTCCCGAAATCTGTGACGATGTTGGTTGGAAGCAGAGTCGACAAAAGGCAAACAATTCCTACTTAAATGGATCAAACTTAACAAAAGATGTTTTAGGGTTCAGCTGTCCAGGCAGAGGTGGTGCTGAAATTCGGCAACATAAACATACTCTTTACAACTTGGCTTTACTTTCATTATACGGTCCCCGGAGGGTAGAAATTTATATATAAATACATTTTTTAACCTCTGAGAGAGAAACTTGATTTTGACAAGACATTTTTGAGGAAAAAACAGAGGTCCCAACTTTTTCTGGAGCGCTCCCATCCATCCTGATGTTTACCTTCTATAAACGGTGTCTCCTGCATTATATCCGAATATTATGTGCTCTGAGACACACTTTGCACCTTCTTCTTTTTCTGGGTGAATTTGTAGCCTGGATACACCAGTGAGCGTCCTTGGTATTTGATTGTAAATAGCTGGAAGAGAAAGATGACCAAGCGGAGTGTGTGTGTGTGTGTGTGTCGGGGTGTGTGTGTGGAGGGGAGGGGGTAATCTGAAGACGTGCCAAAAAAGAGAGTACGGATTCAAAAGGCATTTCAAAGAACCAAACTATTCACTTTTTCATTCTCTGCTCTTTTTTCTTCTTTCTCTGTCGTTTTACTCCTCCTTTCTTCCCTTTTCGCACGGTCCGCAGGCCGTTTGAATCGACCAATGGGCCTTCAGGTTGGAGACATTGGAATGTAAATGAGCCCAGCGCGTGCTCCCGGCGCAGTGAACGCTCGGGATTGTTTATTGAGCTCCCGGAGCCACGCGCCTGGCCCGGGTGGGTGGGTGGTGGGGGAGTCGGTGTGCAGAAGAATCAGTCATCGAGAGACTTGGACTAGAGTTTAGCCACACGGTCCCCACGCGAAGGACACGAGAGCTGAGCACTGCCAACCCACCTTCCTCCTCTTCGGCACTCGGTCCTTGAACGCACCAGAAGATCTGCGAGAGAGAGAGAGAGAGAGAGAGAGAGAGAGAGAGAGAGAGAGAGAGAGAGAGAGAGAGAGAGAGAGAGAGAGAGAGAGAGAGAGAGAGAGAGAGATGGAGACTACGACCATCACCACCACGCAGACTGCGTTCACCTTTGGACGCACGAGCATCAGCCTGCACGCCCCGGCCCAGGACGCGGTACCGGCTGTCCATCCGAACGGGAGCAGCAAGGTGCTGAAGAGACAGCGCTCCAGCTCCCCGGAGCTGCTGCGCTGCAAGCGGCGCCTGAGCTTCAACGGCCTGGGCTACTCCATCCCCCAGCAGCAGCCCGTGGCCGTGGCCCGGCGGAACGAGCGAGAGAGGAACCGGGTCAAGCAGGTCAACATGGGCTTCCAGACGCTGCGCCAGCACGTGCCGAACGGCGCCGCCAACAAGAAGATGAGCAAAGTGGAGACCCTGAGGTCCGCCGTGGAGTACATCAGAGCCCTGCAGCAGCTTCTCGACGAGCACGACGCGGTTTCGGCTGCGTTCCAGTGCGGGCTGCCATCTCCAACGCTGTCCAACAGCTACTCCGCCGACCCGGAGTCACCTCACTCCGCCTACTCATCAGATGAAGGCGGGTACGAGCCTCTGAGCTCAGAGGAACAGGAACTGCTGGACTTTACAACCTGGTTTGACAGATACTGATGCTTTCAGCACAGTCTGCGCGTAAAAGTGTCTGAATTCTTTCAGAAATGCTGACAAAGTTCAGATAATGACATCAGACCTGGGGGTTGCCCCCCTCGTGCTTACAGGTGATTTGTTATCTCAGTCCCTGCTTCTGCAGGCGCAAAGCAATAATGAGAAAGGGAAGGGGGCGTCTGAGTGAAAGCGCGTAAGTGCCCCCTCCCTTACAAGTCCCCTCAGGATGGGGGGACCCAGACACGCATGGAAGTAAAGAACTGTTGATGTTTGAATAAGTGCAATTAATTGGGCAGGTTCTGCAGAGACGGTGCAGGAGGTCCTGCAGGACTGTGGATGATGAGAAATTCATCCAACCTGGTTCCTCACCCGCCTGGAAGATGATGCGACTTTTTCTTGATGTACATTTATAACAACACTGTATCATAACTGTTTTAACACAGAGACCTATTTTTGTACAATGAGCCAAACAAATGTTCCCGAACAACGTTTACTGCCACTTTTCTGACGGTGTGTTGACTTGAGAAGCAGCTGACAGCGCGCCGATGAGCCGAGAGGCACCTGTGACAGGCTGTATTGTTTTCCTTCTGGATAAGTGGCAAAGAGACATTTATTAATGTATGCACTTGTTCTGAATTCACCCCCCGTAGCCAGAAAATGTAAATATTTGATTTGAACAGATATATTTTGTGTAAAACAAGTTTTATAAATAAAGATGGATCTATTTATAGTATGTCTTCGCAGTGTTTTGGTTGCTGTTTTTATAGCAATTATGTGTGTGTGTGTGTGTGTGTGTTAGTGGTGACGGTAATTGAGCAAACTAGTGAGCTTGTTCTCCATTCAAAGCCCCTCTCCTGTTTGACCTTTCCCCGACTTGGTTTGGGCGCAGGGAGAAAATTGCGCAGCTGGGGGAGCACTCAATAACCATTATTGACGCGCACCTTCTCCGAGCGCTTTGTCCGCATTCAGGGCGGGGAGATTAATATTACGTTTCATGCGTTGCATTGTTTCTTTTGCACACTCTGCGTTTAACCAATAGCCCGAGGTGCCCGGGGCGGAGGGGGGGGGGGGGGGGGGAGGGAGGGGAGGAAAAAANAAGGGGGGCGCATAGACACTTTGAAATATAGCCTGGGGAGAGTCAGCAAGACAATGAGGAGGGTCAAAAAATTCTTATTGCCCGATCGAGATCAATCTAAATAAAAACCCGGGGTTGTAGACTAGTTGTATCCCCGGCTGTGTTTTTCAAGGCGCACACAGGCCGAATCAAAAAGGCCCATCTCCTTGCGAAATGGGGAGCACAGCACCCCCCCACCCCACCCATTGTGAGCTCCATTGTGGGAGCCTTTGCGCCTCATTATGCGAATTATGGAAGAGCCTCCATTGTAAATAAACGCTGATGCCAAATGCGGCGAGGCAGAACGGGAAAGTCTCACTTCACCTGGCTCTCTCTGCGGGAGATGAAAAGTGGGAACAAGAGAGTCTTATTAAATCTGAGCCTATAGCCCTTATAGTTTATTATACAGGAACAAATAGGGGACATTATCGGCTCATGTGGGGAAAAAATAGCTTGTTGTTGATCAAAAACTTTTCTCTGAAGCAGACTAAAAAATGCAATAGATTCTTTTTTTTTCCTCCAGCACCCCGCGGTCCCCTCCTCTTCCTCCCTCTCTTTCTTACACACAAACAGCCTGCAGGTGTGAGCCACGTGCCTGTGCTCTGTGACAAAAGATCTCGCGCTGCCATTGGTTAATGGCTCGTGCATGTGAACCCTGTCAGGTGGAGGCAGTGACAAAATCAAACAAGTGATAAATGGCATTAATTACCCTCCGCATTATGTCCCCCAACGTCACCGAGACTCAAAAGGACGAATCAGTGGAATAGAGGCGCAAAAACACCCCGCTGGTCCTTTATTGTTCCGCTGAAATGCGGTTTTTCTTACGTTGTTCGGTGTCAGGCTGAGGACACGGCGCCTGTCTCACATCCTCTTTCAGGATGGATGTGCTGTCCTCTCCCGGAGGAAGCGGGCCGAAAATAGATGTATCCATCTCGTTTTGGGCTTTGGTAATTTCCCTCTTTGACAACGAAATTTTTAATTTCAGTCGAGCATCAATCACCTGCTGCGGCTCAGAAGTGCTTTCGTGTTTTCATGATGTGTGCGGAAAACACGCGGAGAGGTCATCTGTTGCTCTGAACGCAGCCGTCAGGGTGCTCGACTGGTTTTCAGCTCCTTTTGGATGCGTGCACGAGTTGTGCAGTGATTTATAACCAATTTGTAGACCAGCCCTATCAGCTTGGCATTTCTTTATTTAGTTCATTACTTGTTATTTCAGTCCAAATTCCAAAGTTTCAGTCTATTAAAAAAAAAAACAAAACAGCATGGCAGAGATATTAAATGTTGAACTGAAGTGAATTGTTCATTCTTGAGGAATTCCTATTTAAAATGTAAAACAAACAAACAGATTCTCAGCCTGAAAAGTTCTAAAACTTTAATTGAAGCTCCTGGGGGGGGG
>NC_051440.1:19810804-19811535 GCF_001649575.2 Kryptolebias marmoratus | reverse complement strand
GGGGGAAGCGTCTTCAAATGTAAAAATCTATCACAAACATAACTCTTATCATTTCTTGATGATGCTCTGATAATGTGCCAGGTGAGATAAAAAGAAAGATGAATCCGCATCTAGGAGATTCTGTAAACAGGTAATTTACCATTTTATCATTGTCTTCCAGTTAAATCTGCTGTTCAGATTGGTGACACGTTTTCTTTCACTTTGCTCACCATTTCATTTCCTCACAAAGAACTTCATTTCTTCACCGAAGTGAGCAGTTTGTGTTCAGCTACACAATCAGGTGGCCTTTTTGGACCCTGTTAACACTGGATGTGTGGGTGGCTGAGAGATCAATATGAAGCAGGCAACAAGGATTCGTTTCTAGGTGATCTGCAAGAGTGGAGATTATAATACCGCTGCTTTCCTTACATGTCTGTAGCCATGCCACACATTTATACTGGATAAAAAAATGTATTGCATTACTTGATTTACTTCAGTTTTGTTCTGAGTGCATATTTGCAGTTATTCCAGTTCATTCATTATTATAAATGATGCTGTATTAGAAAACCTATGATTACTAAGAAACTCATCAGCAAAACTTTTCTTCTCTTAAAAAGTTCGCTCAGATGAATGTGTGTGAAAAACTGGATGTGCTATTTGTGCCACAGGCTGAACAGATTTGTCTCTAAGCTAAGTGCTAGACTCTGGTGTGGAAGGAGGGAGTGGATGGTGTGTGTGTGTGTGTGTGTGTG
>NC_051440.1:19803156-19810781 GCF_001649575.2 Kryptolebias marmoratus | reverse complement strand
GGGGGGGCTCGGCGGGGTAAATGAGTCTCCTCTGCACCAGTTCTGCGTGTTTTCTGTCTACGTTAAACATAAACCTCTGATTAAACGTTAACACCTCTGTAAGCAGTGCTCAAGGTTGTGCACAATCTTATCTTGCATCAGCATCTGCATCTGACTCACTTTCATCTCCGAACATCTGTCTGTTTTATGATGCTGATGCACCTTATGGATGGATGTTTTTAATCATATATGTCACTTAAAATAATCTGTTTCAGACTGTTGACTGTAACAGTTAATGCCATGGTTTTAAGCAAAGACGTTATGTAATGGACAGCACTTTGAGTCTGTGTTGTGGATCACTACCACACTAAATTTTAGCTCAATATCTGTGAAAGTTATAGCAGTTTTTGTATTGGCTCATGTTGATTAGCTGTGGTAGCCATCTTAAATAAGAGCGAGTCTAAAATATAATCAGTTGTAGATGTTTAATGAAAATGGTAGAATGTTTTATCTGATGTGTTATATTATTTAAATGATAATTGAAGTTATCTTAGTGAGATAAGAAGTAAATGTCTGAATTAGTACATATTCTAAGTACACCTGTTACTCACACTTAAGCTTTAGTCTTCAGTTTTATTTTAATTTTCATTTTATATCTGTAATTGCCGTTTTAATTGTCTACAAAGGATGTGTTACAGTTGAAATTAGACTCACATTTATATCAGCATCAAGCCTTCTCTCGTGCTCCACAACATTTCTTTTTAGGGATTCTCCCAATACAGGGACATAACAAAAGGCCACTCCAGTTTGCTGGAACAAAGTCTTGGTAAACTGGTAGCACGGCCGCCAAGTCACTTTTACTTTCTGACAAAAAAGTCAGTCTTTCGACTCGTGTTTTTCTTCTGTCTCACCAAAAGAAGAAATCTTTTTCTTTTCAGGCGAACAGCAAAAAGGAGTTTGAATGCATCCAGCTAAGCACTTTTAACTGACACCTCTCTATGAGCGTGAATAGGCCTTAAACTTCAGATGACCCAGTAGAAGAAGAACCAAGCTCAGGCCTGAAGGATGGAAGGATGGAAGAGGTGGGGATGTGTGGCTGGGTGGAAGTGGCGGGGCAGTGATTTGCATGGGCCATTGTGCTGCACAAGTTTGGGTGCTTTTTTTTGGGCTTGGGCCCTTTTGGCCATTTACTTCCACTCTGGCTGGCTGTGGCGAGCTGTGAATAGTCTCTGCTTGGAGGAGACACAAAGGCGCTTTTGTGCTGCGGCCGCACCATATTCATCATGTAATGCCTGTAAGACAAATCTGATTGGACGTCTCTGTCACTTTGATGTGGGTCCAGAGTGCGAGTGGCCCTGAGATTGCTAACTTCACTCTCTATTGCCTATTCTGCAGCACTGATATGGAGGGTGGAGGCAAAGGGAGGGGAGTCAGGAGAGGTAGCTTGGGGGAGAATGAGGAGAGAGAAGAGAGAGCAGGCAGGGGGTAGTCCTCATTATTTGCAGGAGCAAATTCATAATAAATTTCCCCATTCTACAAAACCGGGTCGAGATGATTGACACTACTTTACGCCAGGCTGAACAAAAGCCCTGATTTGAGCAGAATACCAAATGAATGGGGCGAGAGTGGATTCAATTCAAACAATTTTAATCTCTCCCCGTCCTCCCTTATTCCTTCTCTCTCCCCCTTTCCCTCACTTACCCCATTTTTTTTAAAACTCCAACTCTCCTGCCTCTTTTGTCCTGAGCATTCTCATTTTATAGAGTAATTCTACTCCAACGGATGTGCTAATTGTGCTGGGTTAAACTGGAAGCTTGTGGACTCCTGTGATACAGAGCTTATTCTTGCCTAATGGCTGTAATGATGGCTCAGAGAGACTGCAGCCTGTAGCCTGGGCTGTCTGTGTAAAACTTGAGAGGGAGATGTTTTTTTTCCTCTTTTGATTCATTTAGGCTGTTAGGAAACGAGGAGCAGAGCAAGGCCTCATGCTGGGATCGTGTCAAGAAAAAGGGATGATGACTAAAAGGACTACAAATGAGTGCTGAAAAGTGATGCAAATTGAGATCTGTCAGTGCAGCAAAAACTTATTTACTACTACTAACTTTTTTGATGTTATGTTTACAATTTTGTGCGGAGTAAATGTTTTTTTTTGTAGATGAGGGGACAAAAATGATCTTTACATAAGCAAGTGATAAATCAAAATGAGAGTCAAGATAAGTGCAACACAGAAACATGAACACACAGAACACAAAAGTGTTTGCATTTGCAGAAATCAGGTTTAAAGCACTGTATGTGCTGTGGAAGTTGCCTGTGATCTGGCATCTTGTGGCCAATCGTGGAACTGCATTTTACACACACTGGATCTAGTTTCCAAAGTTGTTGTGGTTACAAGTTGCAGCATATTGTATTAAATAGGGAATTTCAGTAAAGTTTGATTTCCCTTCCAACCCCTTTGAGCTGTTCCCTGATTTTATCCCATTTTGTGCTCATTTCTGTAATAACCCCTGTAAAAAAAGTGGAGATGTTGTGTAAATTATAAATAAAAACAAAATGCAATGATTTGCAAATCTCAACACAACATATTTTATGCACAGTGGAACATAGTAAACAAACCAAATGTCTAAACTAAGAAACTGTACCATTTATGTTGATGTCAGCAGCACACCTTCAAAAAGTAGGAACAGGTTCATGTTTACCACTGTGAAGCATTTTCTCACCTGTAAACATCGAGGAACTGAGGAGAGCAGCTGCTGGAGGTTTTGAAAAGGAATTTATTTCCTAAAAATTGGGACAGCTGTTTTAGTTTAAACTTTTATTATGTTTACTATGTTTCATTGTGGATAAAATATCAGTTTAATAGCTTTGCAAGTCCTTGCGTTCTGTTTTTATTTACATTTTACACAGTGTCCCACCTTTTTTGGAACTGGGGTTGTAATAAATCACTGGGAGAAGGTGACTCTATAAGAGTTAGAATAAAATATAATGTGTGGAGCTTTCCATGTTTTTCTGTGTGTATGTTTATCTGTTTTCCATTGTTGCTTCACTTGAACTCAGGTGGATTCCTTCACTCAACGGCTTGTTGTAGTGTCTTAGCTTTTTGTATAGGAGTGGCTTAGTGTGAAAAATTTATCATTGTCTGCACGTCAAAGATTGCACCTCTTGCTTTGTGGAGCAGTTTTTTTACTCTCTTTTTTTACAAGTCCAGTCCCCTCCCTGTACACACAAACACTCATGCAAACACAGTCATGTCCCAGGGTCCTCTGCAGGCTACAGCCTGCCCCTGCACAACTTTTTCACAGTGACAAAACACAGCTTCATCAGTGTCTGACAAGTCTCGCCCCTCAGCTTTAGATCACGTCCCTCATTCTTCTATTGTCCAATTCAGACAGACAGTAGGACACTTCGATATTTTCTTTTATATTTCTTCTGAATATCTCAGCACGACACAATGGCTTCACCTTCTTTATGGTGTAAAAGCAGAGCGTACACTTGCCTCTGGTTATGAATGGTTTGGGAGTGAAGAGTCTGAACTGAAACATGAAAGCACCGGAGGATTAGGATGAGAAAAGAAATGAAGTACAGGTGGTTGGTTCATCTTAGCCCACAGTTATGTTTTGTCTTATTTGTTTGATTTTGCCACATTGTATTCATAGACCTAATATCCATATTTGGATATGATCTAATCCCCATAATTCCCCTTTTTACTCTATTCGATCTTGTTTTGTATTTTCATACGGGCCATGAGAGGAGTATGACAAAGTACCATCAACAGAAAAGACGTCATCACAGTTTTTACATGATTACTTGAGTGAAATCTTTACTTGCTTCAATTGACTTTTTTCACTTATTTTTTTCTACATTATCATTGTAAATATTGGACTCTTCACCCAACTATGTTCATTATACCACTACAGTTAATCATTGTTATTATCTTTTTACAATTAATGGAAATAATATGAAAACAAATCTAAGCTTTACCACATTATTTTACCTATTTCCTATTTAGGTTAAAATCTTAACTAAACAAGCCAGAAATAATATTTAAAGAATTAAAGGTATATAATAGGTATATATGAAACTGTCTTATTAACTTAAAAATTAAATTGTAGATGACTTGTCCTCTGAGCATTTATAGCAAGCAATGATATAAACAATACTGAGAAACACATTTTGTCCAAATAACAAATGCTTCATAAAAAAGTAGATTTTACCTGAAAGATATGCTTCTCTTTCATAGTGCAGGGTAAAACATTCTGCATGGATTAAAACACTATTTTGCTGTGAAAAAGCCACATTTTATTTAATTTTTAATGCAATTCTGTGTATGACAAGAAAAGCCCTAACCTTTTGCTAAACTTAAATTCTATTTCCAGTAGCTCTTTTTCACTCTAAAAATAACAACAGCCATTTATTTTCTCAGTTCCTAAATGCTTGCCAAGTGTTTACAAAAGCAGACATGAGGCAACACAGCAGGAACAGTCTTAATTTTAATAAAATGAGTCAAAAAAGGTTTATTGCACTGTTTGCAAAAAGTTAAATATTGCTCAGATGATTGTTTTACTTTTATTTTTGATATAATAGAAGAATCCAAAAGCAAAAAACAGAACTAAACTGAATGAAGAGGAACTAAAAGAACTTTAATAAAATTACTCAAGGTAGGATTGCCTAGTTCTACAAGGAAACCCTGCAATACCTAAATAATAAAATCAAGGATTTATCAAACAGAATGATTGAAATTATAGAATCACCGATCTGTTCTTTCAATTGTATAATTTTGTATACAGAAAATATATCACAGACATGCCACAAAACTACAATTTTTCAACAACAAATAAAGAATAAAAGAATGAAGAACAGGAAGTAAAATTACAACAAACTAAAACAGGAAGTGAACACATTTGAAGATCCAATAAATGAAAGTTTATTGATTTCTTTAACACTAAAAATCTAAATGACAAGAGTCGAAAACCAAATCCACAAGATGAGATCAACATTATAGCCACCAATAAGGACTCAGACAACATGCAGCATCAAATGTTGGGAGAAAACATTCGGTACAATGGTTCACAAAAGTCAGGATTTATTCTCAATGATATCCAATTCACTTCGTTTCAACGTATTTTATATTATAATTCATCCCCCACACACATACACACACATATATTCACACGTAAATCTATAGTCCCAGGTCTCCCTGCACCCCTCACACTATTATCAGCATATATACTCAGGCTTATAGAGCCCTCCCCCCCCTCCCTGAAACAAGGTAGAAGGAGGATTAGTGAACACCATTTAGGGATTCTTTTCAGCCCTCTTTTTCATTTCATTAGCTTGTGACCTCTCCAGTTAATGATTTTGATCTGGCCAAAGGCTTGGCCTGCTTTTGATTATCCTGACTGACTCACCGCCCCTATTAAAATGCACAATACTTAACACACCCATTGAGGGCGAGGAATAGCAGTTGTGAAAAGGAAAAAAAAAGGCAAGAAAAGAAAAAGATTGAAAGTGGCATTTACCAGTCACTAGTGGAGGTTGTATGGAAGGGAACCTGGTGATGGCAGGGTGGCTTAATGCCCTGAGACTTTTTGTCAGAATATGCTATTGTCCCTCATTGATGGAGTGGCTCTCTGTTTTGCTGAATCTATGAGAAAAGAGGAGAAAATAAAAGACATAATACAGGGACCCTCCTTCCTTAAAATAACTCTTCGAAAGAGCACCTGATCTCTAACTAGCTTGTATTGAATTTGGGGAATTTAAGTGTATTTTTTTTTTTTTTGCCAATCAGAGGTATTTTATTTTGCTAAAATTTTAAATTAGCACTATTATTTTTTTATTTCCAGACTCCTAATGTGGTATAATCTTGATCGGGAGTTTTCTAGACTTTCTGAAGACCTTATAGACTTTTTCTTTGGACTTTGGCTGCTTTTTAACTGATTTTTCAGTCTAACTCTTGTACCTGACCTGGACAGAAGCGTAAGGTAGCTGCATCTAGCAAAGACCTCAGAGACACATCATTCTTCAGTTAATTATCTTCTATGTGACACATTTTTACTTACTGACTCTTAGGAATCATCTAATTGGTGCTTAAATAGTATTTTATCTCTGCCAAACTGTTATCTTTAATATTTTTCATTTAAAAGAGGAGAAAATGTGACCTTATAACATGGTATCAATGACAAGATGTCTAAAAATTCAAGATATTGTTAAAATTTCTGGCAAATGTCAACATAACACAAGTTGATTACTTGAGTTCAGAAAGTCTGATTCACAGCTCAGAGTTAAATGGGTTTCCTCTGAAAATTGTCAAATATTGGACTAAAAATACATGAAAAAAGCCAATGTTTAAAGAGAAACTGCAATAAACCTTCAGGAAATCTGAAGAAATATTGACCAAGACCATCAGAAAATGATATGAACCGAGGTTTGAGTTCTGAGAATAAACCGGAAACAGACAAAGTTTTAAAAGGTTTATATTCAAGAAGCTGATTCTGGTTCCAGAGACAGGCAAAGGTCAAAAATGGTTCAGATCTTAACAAGTTGAGGGGAGCAGGCAGTTCACCATAATCCGTGGGAAAAGCTTGGGTCGTGGTCCAGGTAGTCAGATGGCTGGAGGTACCGATCGGGGGCGTGACGAAGAGCAGGAGTCCAAAAAGCCAGGCGTGGGTCGTTACCGGAAAAGCAGATGGCAGGAATAATCCGTTGGGGGCTGAGGCAAAAATCGTTGAACCAGGAGACATGAACAAAGTCAGAACCAGGAGGCAAAAACGAGACATGGACTTGAACGCTGGAGAACCACAGGCAAGCTGATGATAATCTGGCACTGAATGGAGGTGAGTGGCTTGGTTAAGTAGTGAGAGACACAGGTGAAATCAATGAGCCAATTACTGAGATCTGTGAGGAGAGAGAGGTAAACAGGACCAGACTGAAATGGAAGTTAACTTGAAAAAACTTGAAGACATGGCCATAATCATAACAGAAAATCTGTATCCTTTGAAACAAAACACAAGGGATGGCTCAAGACTTTTGCACAATACTTTTATAATCGCAATAATACAGCAATTAATACTAATAAATAAAGGTGTTATTAACAAATTGTTTGTTGTGCAGTTACCAATTGATATAAACTCAGGTGAATCTAATTATAGACAGAAAACATCTCCTTATATGCTAATTTCCCTAACTCTCCTCGTCTTCTTCCTCCACCTGCCCTGCTGTTGCTGCGATGCGCTATTTGCCTATATTTGTTCATCCTGCGGATGTTTGTGAAGGGATATCTTCCGTTTACCCTCGGCCTCCCAGCTCCATATTGAATGTAAACACAATAAAATCCCAGCAGCTTGTGTCGCATGATGCTTTACAAGCATGCTGCCCGGTTCAGTTCTCAATTCAGCTAAACACGAAGGCAGGGAAGCTTCTAAGGTGGAGCAAGCTGATGGCAGGGCTGCTCTTCTTGTTTTTTATTTTCTTCTTCTGCTTCCTAAGTCTGTTTTGGATCTTGAATTTCTCGCCTTGCTGGCAACACTACTGGCCAGTTTACTCTGTCTGGCTATGCATGTAAAGAGTGTTCCCTCTTTGTTCCAGCCTCGGGCCTTCAGCCAAGCTTCTCCCTTTAAAAAACTTAGCCGCACACACACACACAAACACCC
>NC_051440.1:19750096-19802990 GCF_001649575.2 Kryptolebias marmoratus | reverse complement strand
CCCCCCCCCCCCATGCTGCCCTCAAATTGCTGATAACAAAAAAGGAGGACCGAATCGTGGAGACAAGCATCACTTTAAAAAGCAGGTGTCCACAACTTTTCAGAGCTTGTCGATTTCAAATGGAGACCCTTTAACCTTGGTGCTTTTCTGGCTGGTGGCTGAGGTAGCCAGTCAGAAGCCTAATCAGTCTCGTCCGACAATACTGGGAGGATGAGGGCTGTCAGTCCTTCTTTCAGACGAGGGCTCCAGCGAAGCTGTGGAAGGGGAACCCCTGATTGATTAGTGCCTCTTTATTGAAGTGTGTGTGTATGTGAGCAAAAAGAAAGTGTGTGTCCATTGGGCCCCTATACCAGAAAGCTTTATTTAAATCCAGCCAGAGAGAGCACTATAATTATGACTTTTTCTTTCTGCTGGCAGGTTAAAGCTGACAGAGAGGGTTCTTATGACTCACTTCACCCTCTCAGTCTTCTAAAGAGCGATTATTACTGCCCGTAAAAAAACACAGGACTAGTCGAGCTAATCAGTGAGGCTTTATAATCTCAAGAAACAAGATCTGGTCTGGAGCAGGACTCCGAAAAAAAAAAAAAAATAGGTAAAGGACTGAGATGACTGATGCCAAGAGATGAAACAGTTTGAAATATACCATTCCTTTCTAAAAACAAACAAACTAAGGGTCGCAAACGTTTGTAAAAAGTGACAGATCCTGTGTGGCCTTGTTCGTAGGAGGTCCTCCATCTCTCTTCTTCTCTCTAAATGTGTGTGTGTGTGTGTTTTTTTACCAGGTCAAGCACTATCAGTATGTGTGTCTCTGCTCTGCTGTCCCCTGTGTGAATCTCTGCAACCACAGCCAAGACCTTCCTTTTATTGTTTGCTAAAAGCTCCTATCTGCCGGCCAGTTTTAGATGTGTGTGTGTGTATGCGAGTGTGTGTGCTCACCTGCTCTGTGGGAGAGGTTACCTCACATTTTAACTTTAACTTCAACTGCAGATTAAATTTTACGACCCTGACAACAAGATAAGAAGGTAAACATGTTCTGGTTTATTCATTAAGGCAGAGGTGTCATGTGTGGGTGAAGAAGCTAATTAGCTTCAATTAAAAAACGCTGCAGAGTCACTAAAGAGAAAGTGTCGGGTTGTAAAAAGTCCCAGACCACGAGGGAGAATGATTTGTTTTTGACAAGTTGGCAATAAAGTTAATAATGAGTCATCAACATGAAGATAAGAGGCAACAAAATTATATTTACATAAAATGTAAATGTAATTTCTATCATAGTCGAAATAATGTGTTTTGGATAAAATTAAAAATGTAAACAATTTATTGGCTTTATTAGCAGTTTATGTATGTATTTACTTTTTTTTTTTTGTATATTGCCTTCTGTTCAGGTTGTCAGGTGTGTAGTTACACCCGATGGCCTTTCCAGATGTTTATAGGAAACAAAGTTTGCACGTGAGCCATTGTTTTTCATATTTTTATCTCAACAATGAGATCTTTCTTTTAGCCGCTGCAAATTAAAAAAAAAAAAATCTTTTTGCAGCTGCATTGTTAGAAAGAATTCAGTTATGAGCACAATTAATACTGAGATAGTCATCTATCAGTTTTTTTTTTTTTCAGAAATTAAAAAAAAACAACAGAGATAAGATATAACTGCCAGTGTGAACGGTCAAACTGAGCAAAAATACTACAATATCTGATTTTTCATTATACTGTTAAAAAGTGGTTTAAAACGCAGTGGTTTAAGCATTTATTTCTTAGACTTTTAGTTTTTGTGTTGCAGTTCCTGCACTGAGTCTGTTTGCGTGATATTTGTGCCATTTTAAGGTGCATTGACAGTCACACACACACACAGCTCAACACCTGCAGGCTATCGTCAGGTCCTTAAAGCACACAGTCTTGTGATGCTGACAAAACCCATCTGAATTAATGTCACCTCCCTAATCAGACTGAGATATTTTCAGTACCTGCATGTGGCTTCGAATGATGTTTTTACTTGTGGCAATCATTATCACCCGCCGCTGAAGGCAAAGGTGGGGCGACAATATATCTGTCTCTTTCTGTGTGCATGTGTGTATGTGTCTGTTTGCTTGTGTCAGCAAAATATCACGTGCAAAATTAGATGGACTTTAATGAAACTTTCAGGAAATAATCAGTGATTGTACATCTACATCCACTGATTTGAAGCCAACCTATTCCAAGCTGGCCACCACAGTCAACCAACTTCAGAAAAAACAAAATGATTATAAATTACTCAGTTTTACAGATATTGTGCTAACATTTGGTGTGGTTGTAGTTGAGAGTTAGTCACAACATATAGTCAAAGTGCTACTCATTGTACAAGATGTTAGCTTAAAACTTCAACATTATCTGTCAGAGTCAGCCTTATTTATCTTTTACCAAAATATCTCATGAACCAATGGACAGATTTTATTTAAACTCTCATGAAGTAATCATTGGCTATACATCTAAAACTGATGAACATTTGGAGTTGACCCAATTCAAGATGGCCACCACACCTAATCAACATTAGCCAACAGTATAACTGAGCTAAAATTTGGTGCAGTAGTAACTGAGTCACCCCCAACATATACCCAGAGTGCTAACACGTCTCATGAGATCTCCCAATGTCATATGAGATTGTGCTAAACGTCATTTACAATGTTTAACTAAAACGAGTGTGACTTCATCCTTTTTCACCATTAAACAAGTTTAGTTTAAAACTCTAGCATGAAAGTCAGCAGTGGATATAAATTTGTTCAAGGAAC
The DNA here is from genome assembly GCF_001649575.2 of Kryptolebias marmoratus. NCBI lineage: Eukaryota > Metazoa > Chordata > Actinopteri > Cyprinodontiformes > Rivulidae > Kryptolebias > Kryptolebias marmoratus. The sequence continues at coordinate 19,800,231 of NC_051440.1, read as the reverse complement.
GCTTAGCTTTTATTTTTGTATAAGTAATGTCATATTACAGAAGTATCTTATCTGTGGATTTGTTAGTTTGTTGTTTAAACCTTGAGTAAAGAGTCTCCTAATTGCTTCCTGGGAATAGCTGTGTCTAAGTTTAAGCTCTGGTAGCCTTTATGATCAACATTTACACTCATGTGGATCCATACAAACAACAACATCCTTTGAGGTTTTTTTTTATCCCAACTGTAATAGTTTTTGTCTCATGCAGTCACTGTTGAGCAAACAAGACAGGTTCTTGTCATTTGACTCTTTGGATTAACTGAGTCAAAACGTCTAATCCTAATACTTTGAAGTATGTAAGTGATTAGTAACCCAGAAGCCTCAAACTGATCCATGACTGTTACAGATCTAAAGAAAACGTCTTTCAGCTTTGAATGTCACATTTTCTCTTTTTGCCTTTTTACTCTTTGAAGGGGGGGAAGGTCAGTTAATGCTTTAAAAGTCACAAAGACAGAGTGAAAACAGAAAGGCATGACTCACCACATTATTATAACTCATCATAATGAGCAGAACCCGGGCATCAGTTTTGTGCTCATGCAGTGGCTTCTCATGACATGTGGCAACAGGTCGGCTCTCTTCATCATTAATCACAGCTTTTTTAGGAAAAGGCTTCATTCTAACATATTCCTCTTTATGTCCCATCCAGGTTCACAGTCTCTTCAGGTCCAATGGATTCTGACGTATCACTTTTAATCACCTTCACTTGCTTAAGTATTAACTATGCCAACCTGGAGTGAGTAAATGCACAGGTACCAATCAGTCACACACATACACACACAAATCCACACACACACCTGTGTTATGCATCAACTTTTAGTTAGAGGTAAAAAATTCCAACATGAGCTCATTTATCAGGGCGAGAAGCTCAACGAGGAGATATTGGCGATAAAGATTTTAAGTCAACATCCCAGCAGGTGGCCAGCATGTTTTTGTCTGCACATAGGAGCAGTAAAGAATGTAATTCTGCTTCTTTTTATCGCTTCATCACGGCGCATTCCTCCTCTCTGAGACCAGGCTTGGCCCCTAAGTTTAGGATATTATATGTGTTAGGGTCATGTTTTATGTATCTGCCATCTTCATGTTAGGAAACTAGTTCTGTCATTGAGAGGTAGAAACATTTCACACTGAAATTCTGAATACACATTAGTTCGGAAGTACATTTGGTCATTTTATTGTGTAATAATTTAACATGTGAAAAGCCATCTGTGATGCAAATTAAAACATAATCTTCAATACATGAACTGCATTTTATAATCAAAAGGCCAGCAGACTTGAAAGAATGCTATCGCTTCCTGTAGCTGTTTTTGTCAAATCTTGTAAATGATGTCATGTGCAATCTTATGCAGTATTGTGTGATCTGTTAGCACTCAGAGTGTGTGTTGAGGATGAGTCTACTACCACATGAAGCTTTAGCTCAATATCTGTAAAACTGAGTTATAGCCACTTGTGTGTTTGCTAATGTCGATTAATGTGATTAGATTGTCATCTTGAACTGGGGAGACTCCAAAAAGTAATCAGCTGTAACTGTTCATCCAATAATCACTTTCTAAGAGTTTTATTGAACTCTGTCCTGTGGTTCAAGAGCTGTTTCGCTAACAGAAATAGTTGACTCCAATAGTTAATGGTAAAGTTTGAAAAACAAATATTGCATGATCAGTTCTCGCTCAGTTCTGTTTTGGGAATAACTCTCAGCTACTATCACACCAAATTGTAGCTCAATATCTGGCTGAATTGTCATCACTTTTGTGTTTTTTAAGCTTGCTTGGTTGTGGTAGCCATTTTAAATTGAGGTGACTCCAAAAGTTAATCAGTTGTAGATGTTCATCCTATAATTACTGTCTGAAAGTTTCATTCAAATCTGTTCATTTGTTTGTGAGGTTTTGTGTATCTTCTCACTCCTTCCAGGATAGTTGGCTCATAAAAGCTGTAAAAAGGTTAAATGTTGAGAGAAAGCCTCAGAGGAGCCTGGGAGCATATTCAGACTTTCCTGCCGTGACAGGTACCAACTCAGACACTATTACAGATCCTTCAGCTATAATGACATGACATATATAAAGTTATTTAAAGTTCAAAACGCTGAGATGATTCATTACTCAAGTCTGATTGCAGAGAGAAATATTTCTCCTCCAGCCAACAGAAATCAGTGCTGCCTAATGACAAAGACAATCCGCTGCAGGGGTTGGTGTAAACGCTCGTGTCTCTTTGACCTGACGGTGTCCAGGGTGAGAACAGTGATAAGTAATCTTCTTGTACACACAGGAATGTGTGATGTGCTCTCACCTCTTCTGGGGGGTCCACATTCAGTCATCTCAAAGAGCCACATCAGCAACAGTAGCATCTTTGCACCTCTACCCCCCCTCCCACCTCTGTGAGCGAGCAGAGCGAGCCACTCTGTCAGACTCTGACAGGGATGAAGCCACAGGCTGTGGAAATTAACTAAGTTAGCTATTCAGATGCCAGTCTTTGTAGAGGAAACCAGGCAGAGAGAAGCTGCTCCATTTGTTCCCTGATCAATCAACAGTCCCTTCCTGGTCGTGTCAATGGTTTGGCATCAGAAAATTAGGTTGGATTATCTACCCAGTGATCCTTTCCTGTGATAATTTCATCACAATAGACAACAAAAGCATGACATTTGGTTTTCCTGCAGGAATTCTTTACTATTTTGGACAAACACAGATGGAAGGACAGCATGGATGTGGAACTATTGTTACACGGTGGGAAAGTTGTCCTGCATTTCCTTCCAACTGAGACCAAACACTTCAGTAACAACCCAGAAAAACCCAGGAAGGTTCATTTGAGTAATGTAGGTATGAAAGAAATTATTGTCTTCAAGTTATACTGAATTTGGAGTTTATTATTTCTTTACAAATTAAAGACATAGGATTCCTTGAAAGAATACATATTGCCCGGAGCCTTTTATTTCATAGTTTTAGGCTAAATTCTTCTTATGTTGAAAAATGACAGAGTTTTATGCAAACACAGATATCGTGCAGTTAATGCTCAGAGTAGAAGTTGAGGATCATTCTTGGCTACTACTACACTAAATTTTAGCTCAATATCTGTAAAATGAACTGACTTATCACTTGTCACTTTTATGTTTCCTAAAGTTGCTTAGCTGAGCCATCTTGCCATCTTGAATCAGGTTGACTCCAAAAAGTTAGTTACTTGTCAATGTCAAGTCAATGATTATTTTCAGAAAGTTTCAGTAAAATCAGTTCAGTGATTCAATAGATATTTTGCTAACTGTACAGACACACGAACACACACACACACACACACAGGGAACAACATCTTGCTCTGACTTTGTCTTTGCAATGGATGATAATCATGAATAATCATGAATCTTTTTCCTATCTTGCAGTACCTTAAGGGACAACTTAATTTAATCAAAACCTTTTCTCTGTTCTTTTGACCTCATTTAAGAAGGTTATTCTGTAATAACCCTCTTAAAGACAGCAGAAGGTCAGGAGAGCAAACAGAAATATGATAAAACAAAGAGGAAGCAGTAGTTGGTGGCCTGGTGTGCTGCCACAGTTTGTTCAGTGTTAAACCAATAAGATAATAAGGGACCATGTCGTCTGATCTCTGTTTGGAGATGGAGGCTGATCTGGGTGCTGTGTGGTGTGTGGTCTCTGTTTCTGTATCAGTCCCTCTGATTTTCAGTTAGATATTGGGATCAAACTGAGTGTGTGTGTGTGTGCGGGCAGTAAGTATAACGATAAAGTTTAGAGTGCCCACTCATCGGCAGGTGTAAGTTTAAAGCTCATTGTGTTGCAGAGTGAACTTTGCTCCAACACACACACACACACACATATCCACGCACACACACACACAGACAAGTGAGACTGAAGTCAACTAAAAAGAACGAGTTAAGATAAAAAAGGGAGAGAAAGTGATTATGATTTAAAAATAGAGAGCTAAAATATGTTAACAGAGTCTGAACTTACTGTACAGTACATATATCAGTACTTCGCCACTCTTCTTCCTGACACGTCTTGCCTCAGGGAAGCTCCTGCATGGCTGAGTGAGTGAGGACTTGTTCATTTCTGACTGGTTTGGAGGAAGAGGGTCAGCAGTCAGATTTGATAGACAAATCTGGTACAAGTCCACAGGGAGCTTTAACAAATGTGACACAGCCTCATCAGAAAGACTGGGGGCTGAATGAGGAGAAACAAGACAAGTGGAAAGAAAAAGTGGAAACTTTTTGGTTTTTATTCTTGGTTTCTTGTCATCCTGAGGCACCTTTTTTAAAAAAAATCAAAGCAGTATTAATTAAAGGCCTATCATTCATTGAATGTTAACTAGCTAATTAATTTCTAAAAGTCTGGTTAAAATCCATTCAGTGATCTATGAGACATTTTACTAACAGCACATACAAATGAACACATGCATACAAACACAGGTAAAAACATTTTTGCTCTTCCTTTGCCTTCGACAACAGGCAATAATAATGTGAATGTCAGTTCATATTATATTTGGTTTTGTAAATATACCTGCATATGTAATAAAGAAAAACTCTGGATCAAACTATCGACTTATTCTGTTTGTCTTGCGCTGAACAACAGTTGAGTTACAAAGTGAACAAAAGATAGCGTCTCCTTAGGACATCAGCACACAAAAACACATCTCCACACCCAAACACTTCATTGTTTTCCCTCAAACATCCTGGGATTTTGTCTTGCTGTGCTGCTAAATTAGGAATCCCAAGTCCAAAAAATCAATTTTCCATTTGGAAGATGGAACACGGGTCTTTGTTTATTCCCCGCTTCATTCAATTACCCCCTCTTTGGTTTGTTTAACATTTCATTCTCGTGATCTAATTTTTTATTTGGTTGCTCTTCAGATCTGTAAATTAATGCCTCAGCTGAGCACAGAAGCTGCATGTGGTGTAGAATTCATTAAGCCTGCTTGCCCCCCCGCCTCACTCCCCCATACCCCCAGCCCTCTAAATGTGTGTGCACACAAATCGCATAACTACGGCATCCCCAGAAAGAAACGGTGCTTGTGTGTTGGTGCGTGCACGTAGTTGTGATGGTGCGGTGAAAGGCACCATCTGTTCCATGTGACAGTAATGAAGTGAGGGGCATTGTGGCACAAAGCCTCAGACCTATTCATCACAGCTGTAGGCGGGCCAAGCATATTCCCTCTGTCTTATAGGGATACCTCTACACACACACACACACACACACACACTGCAACCCTACACATAACTGTAAGCTTCCCTGGTTCCTTCTTGTTTTTCTCTGAATGGAGCATTTATGCAAACACTTGTGGAACGGTTATTCTGAAGGGGGGAAAAACAAATGCATGTAACAAGTGTTAACTTTCCCTGAAATTTCCACTCATTCCTGATGAAATGTGGTTTCATTTGCGTATTATCTGTCACGATGCGCCCTTCTGAATTTGCTTGTCAGGGATTATTTGGAATTGGGCGCCTGCCGACTTGAAGAGACTCCAGGCCTGTAAATCATTTAGATAAAAATAACAGAACAGAGGTGTAAAAATCCCCTTGCAAAACAAGTTTTCGTGTGTGGGACTGTTTCCCCTTTTACTCCTTCATATCAGAGTTATTAAACTGACAGTTACATGCAGATAAATCCCTTTCTTATTCTAATTGTCGCAAAAGACGAAACACATTCAAGATCAAGTCTTTGACCATTCAGAACCCTCTCTTATAGATTGTCTTTTCAATTTATGTGTAGGCTGTGCCTTTAATAATAGTAAGAAACAGACTTGCTGAAAATGCTGTATGATTGTAATTTGTTCCTTTTTAATTTGTTGGTTTTGTTTTTGAATGAAGTACCAAATAAAAATACTGCTTTGGCTCCAGTTATTTTGTAACCAAACTTATTTCACAAATTCATTTTCAAGTCGAATCATCACTTTGCCCCAATCCTCCATCCTAAGCAGCACGCTGGTAACAGTGGAAAGGAATGACTGGTTCCTACTACTGCTGGTTTCCTCACCTGTTAAGTAGGAGGTGGTTAGTTTCGGTCATCTCTGATATACATCATCAATAAGTGAATATTTGCTGTTATTTGCTCACTGCTAATTGCTTTATAAATTTTGTAACAAAAGAGTTTGGGCTTTGAGCAAAATTCTAGAAAAGCACTTGTGATTCTAACAATTTAGATGCATTTTTATATTTTTCATTATAGCTCTTTTTTATCTTCATTTGTCTGCAGCCTTTCCTCACTCCTCATTCCTTTCTGGTCCCACACTCCTGATCTCAGATAAACTAAAGACAGACCTTCATCTCTGTGCAAATGATTAGAATCGCTGTTCAAACATTGACATCAGCTGGAAGCGCTTTATTCCCAGCTCTGTTTAAACCAGACAGGCTTTCCCTAATGCCACCAACACTAATATTGACTCTCATAGTCTAATCCCTCAACGTCTTGCCTTGTCTAAAATCTCTGAATGCTATCATTAAACAGCCCATTTATCATATTTTCAGAGGCTCACTGGAGGTGTCCTCTCTGGTGCGCTCCCTCCTGCCTCCTGTCTCCTGATTGTTCAGTCCCTGCACACTTCAATGCCAGTGTGCACTTTCAACTTTGTTGTTCAGCTCTAGACACCCACCCCTCCCTGCCACCACCACTACCACCCCACCATGCTCAGCATCTCTAACGGGCATACAATGAGGCTCATTCTCTCCACTTGTTGCCCTCTCCCTGCATGAGTTGCTTGTGTGACTTCCATCTTTATACTATATCAACAAACGCTTTGTGCATAACTGGCCTCTGTGACCCCAGTCTGAGGAAACTCCCTTCATCTGACACCCACACACACACACACACACGCAAACAAACGCACATTTGCATGTTATATGACCACAAATGACTGAGGTGGTGTTTGGGAATAAGAATGTCTGAATATGCAGACTTTTTCTGTCACAAATTGCCAATTATTGGTCAAGATGTTCTTCTCAGGTTGACACCTCTCATCGTTCTGATTTACATCTCTTTTTGCATTTCTTTCCTCAACTGTCTGCAAAAAAAAAAAAAGAAATAATTTTAATGACCACAAAAAAATTGACAGGAATACAGTTTTATTGATTATTATAACAATATTTGGTCATGAAAATCGTCTCTCTTGTTTAAATGCAAGTATTAAAATGTGATACAGAAATAGGTATGGGCATCCTTTTCATCCCTACAGAGTATTGTTGGGTCTTGGAGTTTTACAAATTGCTTCTTACATCTTTTAATAGTTTTCCTCTTCTCGGTCTGTTGTGTTCAGGTTTAAGTCTACACATGGTCCTCGTTCACTCACCGACCCACCCTCTCTCCTCCCCGCCTCCTTCTCCTCCTTGTTTACCGGGTAGTTGGTGTGCCTCACACTCCGCATAGGGCCCCACTTTGCATTTTCCTGAGCTTGTGTGTATGTGCGTGTCTATGTATATGACCCCCCCCCCCCCCGCCCCCCTTTTTTTTTCAGCTAGCTGAAAGCGTAGAGACAGCGTCCCTCCCCTTCAGCCCTAAAGATAAGTCTACTATCATGCTAATGGCCATGTTCTGAGACTAATAGGCCCTTTTACACTGGAGGTTTTCACTCCTCTTGCCTCACTAAAGGGTTTAGTGCCAAGACCCTTTCTCTCCTTCTTAAACTTTTAAACAGGATAAATATTTCTGTGATTCCTCCTGTGAGACAATGTTTTTTTTTGTATAATTGCCTCGGATGGTTTTGTAACACTTTCTGTAAATACACCAGGCAAAATGCAATAATAACAAAGATGATGAAAAATAATAGCATTCTTTGTCCTGCTGCTTAACATTACATGTCTTGGACGCTAAATTAACCAGAACCACCAAACAAACGGTGTACAGTACCTCAGAGGTGAATGAGAAAACTACAATGTAAAATTTATATTTGTATTTTTCCAAAGGTTGTGTTGTTTGGAAAAATCTGACGTGTGTCAATTTCTTCCTGCATTTGTAATTTACATTTACATATAGGTTTTCCAGCTTAATTAAACTGAGCTGACATTTGCATAACTTTTACAAGTCAAGGTGAAACTCATCAATAATGGTAATCCAAGATGAAGTAAAAAGAAAAATACAAAGTCGGACCTTTTTGACCTTTTTGACATCAAAAAATGTGGTGTGATTTTTTTTTTTACTTTGATGCAACAGTTTGTGACTGTGGCATGCCTCGCTGCCAGTTTTGTATTTTTTTTCTAAGAGGCCCATTCACAGGGAGCCTTTTTTTGTCACTACGCCAAAGTTTTTTTATTTTGTTCTTTTTTTAGGGTTTTAGCCTTGTGTCCTCATGAAAACAGAGTTTTAGGAAACACCAAAACAATATTTTTTGAAATTTTCTTTCAACAGGAAAAAAAAAATCTTGAAACACCACCCCTGAATTCTTGTGTAAAAAGCCAAAATTCAACTCATAGGTCTACAAATAAAAATAAATATACTGAAACAGCACTAAAACATGATTTTGATGTTTTTGGGTGATCCCACAGAATATTTTAAATGGCTCCAGCTTGTTATGTGTTAAAGCTACACGTCGGAGCCATAAACAGTAATGAGCATCTCTGCAGTGTTTGGTATCTTGTGTAATCACGCTAATCATATAAATGTTTGTCAGACAAGCCTGTTTGGTTTCCAAGGTGACGAGTTCCGCCCCAGGCAGTGGTTAAAATGCCTACGCCTCTGTGAATGGGCTGAAGATTCATCCATTCAGAGAAGAGCAGAATCAGGTTTTGGTGGCTAAAGCTAATAAAGTTATTCCCAGCATTCCCTAATTACACACATTCTAAAAGCAACTGATGTAGTAAAATGCATCCACACTTTGAGAATCAGTTTTCCAAAGTAAGATCAGGTTGCTCCAACTTTGTATTTTTCAAACACTGTCACAGAATGCAAAACCAAAGGTTTTCTTGACTTATTCCATCGCAAGCTATTAAACCATAAAGCAGATTTGCTCTCAATTTGTTCATTATAACTCTGAGACCAAAGAACAAATATCTCACATAAGCTCCTGGATCCAACAGAAAACAATATTGTTTGATTTCACAGCCTTTTTAAATATGTCTGTCAAATTAAAATAACATCTTAAGTCTACAGTCTTTATTTATGTAAAAACATTTGTCACCCAGTGTTATTAAGTCAACTTTATGTTCAGACTGTTTTACAAATGCCAAATATATCAACTTTTTTTAGTGAGAGCCGGTAGCCTTCGGAGAACCTGAGTGGCAGTCCAATGAAAACGCTAAGTCCTGAAGCACTAACTATGTTTTGGGTTTAGCTTATCTTGTTGTACAGTAAGCAAACAGACAATGTGCTGGCAGAAGATGATCAAAGTGTGGGCCAACCGCCTCATCTCTCTTGATGAGGCTTGCAAGCACAAGCACAACACTGGGACTGCCAAGACAGCCCGGCATTGTTTTATGTTTTCATTAACCACGAAGGAGGGGTCAGGTACTGGTGTGTTTTTGTTGTAACACGCCACAACTGATGATTCAGAGCTGCTGACTAAACACAATGTCAGCAACGACTTTATGTTTCCAGTTTTTGATATCACAGAATTATGACTGAATGGGGAAAGAGTCAAATCAGTTTTATTTTGGTTGCTGTATTGAGATTGCTGCTTCTCTTGGCATCAGTGCGTGTTCAGGAAGTAGCCAGAATCATAGTTATTGACTGAACAAAGCTAACTGAATATGAGGTTGTAGTTAGAAAGCATGATCAAGGCACTGTATGTAACAGTTTAGAGACATGTTAGTGTGCAGTTGTATGGGGCATCAGTGCATGACGCTCTTGGATGTTATTATTATTTTGTATTGTACAATAGACTGAGGTCTTTTCCTGTACCATCCTGCATATATTCTTGACTTTCCATGTTCCTGATTTGTGTTTAGCAACATGAACAACTTGACCAGTGTTTACTGTTAAATAATTTACTCATGCTTATCTGTTATCCCTTTTCTGACCCCTCCTTCCAGCAATTCAAGACCTCCCAGTTTTCAGTGTTTGTTAAAAGTAGGTTATTTTTTTGTGTGTGGGATATTTTAAGTTTTTAATCCTGCATTTTCTAGCAAATAGCTCTAAAATGTCCTAATGCGGGTTGCGATTGTTAATATGATTCACTGAACCTGCTGGTTGAGACTAGTTTGCATAAGTTTGACAGCATAGGTATTTCCATATGATCCAGTTTTCTCCCACAGCCCACTGACATATATGTTAAGTAGTTTCTTTAGACTGGCTGTAAATAGTTGACTGTAAATCTGTCATTAAGGGTGACATCTCGCTCCTAATGTGATCATGCATAAGCTGTAGTCACCATGTTCTTCACGGGGCAATAGATGAACTGAACCGATAAAAAATTGAAAAACATAGTTTGCATAAACAGAATAAAAAATCTTCACCTGACTTTGTGCACTTGAGAAACCTACCCAGTTGACTGTGTACACACAAGTGTGTATTAAAAGTCAGTTGGCAGTTAAGTAAATTCTCCTGCTGTAATTTGGGATGTGACGGGCAGGTCTGCGCTTGTCTCACCACACGCCACTGAATGAAAGTATCTCCATGTCTGTCAGTGCCAAAAGAACACTGAGGGTCAAACTTATTATTCGAACAATTCTTTTTACATCCTTTAAGATGACCTCCAAACAGGTTTGTCCAACTTTAGGCTGGTTAAATTTGTTCTGTGAAGTAAAATAACACTATTTTGCGCACAAGGTTCTGTCTTATAGTGTCAGGGTCTAAGAAGAATCAGGGTGAGCGGTGGATGGACGGCTTTACGGGGCCTCAGCGTGCATTCCACTCCACTGATTCACACTGTCAGATCCTGTATGTTTGCAAGTCTACCTTTCTACGTGTGAGGAATGTTGTCCCGAAGGATGAAGACACCTCCTTTGTTTTATTTTTCCATTCTGGGACGGACGCGTATGTGCCCTGCGCTACAGAAGGAGAAAAGGACAATTCAATGCATTCTGACAGCTCTGTCAAGCACAAGAGATGGCTGCTGGCTCTCTCTGATGCTGCTGGGTCTGCGTAGTCAAAAGCATGTAAAGGTGCATGATTGTTTCCTGCAGATACATAAATAAATAAAAAAAAATCAAAATAGATAGACAGATGGACAAAACTTTATAATAATACAAAAATTCTTTCCATAAGCATCTTAAAATGTTTTATAGCATAAACTGATTTGCAGTGACTTCCTCAAACAAACACAGAAGCTTCAATTACTTGAGATATGTAAAAAAATATATATCTGAAGAGCACACAGTTTAAGGAAGAACGCTGCTGCTTCTCATTTCCTACAGTCAAAAACTACTTAATAGTCGAGAAACAACCCAATGCAAATAAACAGGAAAAAAAAGCCTGGAATATTTTTACACCAAGTAATTATGCATGGTTGATGTCAGGTGTTATGACTTCTCTAATGTGACCCAGTTTATGCTCCCTTAATTTATTACGACTCTGCAGTTTGGTTGAGTCTGACCTTAAAAAGTGAACTGAGAAGAGTGGGAGGAAAAATGATCGGAGAGTCATAAGGAAGCGTTGGGATCCTTCAGGCAAGTTTTCTCTCTATTATCCCACAAAACCTTCTCCAAAGTGAAGCACGCACCAGACTCATAACAGCGCTGTCACCTCTTCCCCTTTGACTTTTTAACTTTCTCATAGTTTCAGGCTATGAAATGAAATGCAAAGAGGAATTATCTCACGTCTAACAGACAGTAGCCAGAAAATAATTTTGCTTTGGGTGACAAACCACGTATTTTACAATCAATGCTGCAGCTTCGCGGCTGCTTAATTTACTATAGAAAAGAAAAAAAAGGAATCATAAAGTCCACTACTATATTTCTTTTACCAAAGGTAAAATTTGAATGTGATCATTTAAGACCATTTAATGAATTTAGTGTAAATTTAAATATAAGCTGAACTGAACTGAATTAAATATTAGACCCAGCAAATAAAGATATGTCAGGAAGTTTGACTCTAAAGAGCCAAGGAGAAAAATATTGATAAATAATGCGCTTGTCTGAGTGTGATGAATGTGATGAGTGCGATATGCGGTTACATGTCAATATAGGGAGTGATATTTTTAGTGCAGTGTGAGAACTAATCCTTAATTTACTCAACAGTGTTGAGGCCAGCATCTTTAGGCAGTGACGAGCTGACTGACAGATGACCCGTGGCTGAGGGGTGAGGACATGATTACACACACCTTTGCCCTTCAATTCCACAAATGAACATCCAATCTTTTGTAAAATAAAACTAATTTTGTGTAGCACATGTGTGTTTGTGGTTTGTGAGGCGACGCAATATTAAAACCAGCAGCAGGAAAAACATTAATTTTCATGTAGGAACACATGGAGCACTTAGAAATGTTGTCAGTGGGATTCTGCTAATGATTTCTCAATTTGATGAAAATTGCTGGTGGGTTTTTGTAATCCTGATATGCAGGTAATAACCATCAACTCTTGCTTACCAGTCTCACCCCCCCCCCCCCCACACACACACACACACTAAATGTGTGTTTAAAATTCACAGTTTGCCTCCCTCTGTTGACAGAGACTTGGTGTTGGTGGGCGGCTGTCTCTAAGTCTGTTTATAATAAACACACGTGTGGAAACAAACACACACACGTCACCACTACGACCGTTAACAGCTTCAAGTGTCCGGTTACGTAAACTGGGGAGGAAAGAGAATAGGAGGGGAAAACAAGTGACAAGGTGTCCTCTTCGCCTTAATGAATAAGACAAACATAATGACCCTCACTTCTGATTGATCAGAGAGCAGAATGCATGATCTGAATATGAAAGCAAGAAAATCATCAGACCTAACGTGTCTCATCAGTCTCATTATAAACCTAACATAACTACATGACATCCAGCTGATGCCTAAAAAACATTCTTTATATTCTGACACTAATTTTTACAATAGGTTAGGTAACCTACTTTTTATGACTTCTGTCTGCAATCAGATCTGTGTTTTCAAACATGGCATGTGTATGCGCCATGGATAATTTGTGGAGATAAGGACATAAGACAAAGAAAAAAAAGAAAAGAAAAGAAAAACAATCAGAAAAGCAAACAATTGGCTACCTAAAAAAAAAAAACATAGTAGTTTCACCATCTCAGCTGATAGGTTTTTGTGTTTTCTGTCCTGGAAGGCAACACAAGTTCTTTCAAGAATGCAACAAAAAAAGCAATATTTTATTTAAATGATAGACAGCATTAATGTATTTCAGGGCTATGAGAAAAAAAACCTTGAATCACTAGGCTTGCTCAGAAAAAAAGGTCTTTTCTTAGTTTCTCCCTGGGGGTCAAATCTGGCACACGGCTTTCTCTTTTAGACTGTTTTAAAATCTCAAAGAAGGGGAGACCTTATTAGTTTTTGCTTTCCTTGCACTTTTAAATGTTAATTTCTCTAACAAAGAAACAAAGTAAAATAACTTAGAAACCTACATGCCCAGAAAACACTTTTCACACTATGCCTACTAGAACGTTTCTAGTTGCAGCTCTTTTGTAGTTTTGATTCACAGCATTTTAGCTCTGCTAAACATGAAACAAAATCATGATTGCTCTGTGATGCAAAAGAAAATTCATCATTTGGTGTCTCGGAAAAACAATAGTTTTCAAGCTCAAGACTCAAACAAATCTGTAGTGCTTTGAATCCCTTACCAAAGACAGAACTTCAAGTCTGCTCGGTTTCACCTGTAGATGCAAAATCAAGCAGAAATGCACCTTAAAACTTGTAATTCACAGCAACAGAATAAGCTGAAGTGGACACTGAAACTTGTAGGTTAATTAGATTAATGAGTCATGTCCTGAGGCTAAACCCTTTTTACTGCTGCATTAGGAAGTTAAAGACCACACTGTGCCCACAAAGTCACTTACTATTTATTTTGTGAATCATTGTGAGTCAGCTTGATTTCCCCAAGTGTACATTTTGACAGTGAGCCAAATTCCGTTGGTACAAAGCAAATCAAACTTCATACAAATACAGACTCAATTTGTAAGACAGGATGTACGGTTCTTCTCCTTCTTTCTCCCACAAGCTTTCCTGCTCTCTGTGGTTGATTGAAATGATGTGAAAGTAGACAGATGGGGTTGGCAGCCTGACAACAGTCTGTCATCCTCTGAGCTGCACTCCCTTGCTCCCCAATGTCCTCTACCTCCTAACATCTCCCCATTCTCTGTCTCTCGTAGCCCCTCCACTCTCACGCTGGTCACGCATACTTTCTCTCTCTTTTTATTCTTCACCAACATGTGTCTCAAAATCTGTCCTGTTCCCTCTGTTTTATCCCTCCCCACTCTCTCCATTCTTTAACTCAGTGGCATTATGGCCCCCGCACTAACGGAGTCCTTTATTAAATGTCAATTATACACCAGAGACCACACAGTGGAAGGAGAGGACACAATGATTTCTGACCCAAGAAGGTCAAGATGCTTATGGGCACTGAGCTCTTGTTGTAAAGCAGTCTGTCTACTATGAGCCATATGAAAATTTTAGGTGAGGTTTTCATTACCAAGAGTGAGACAATTTCTCAACCATGCATCTGGTTGCTTCACTGCAGGATGATACGACTATAAGTGAGGGAAAACATTTGATTGTTTAAACTTTAAGCTAATTTTACAAAAAATAATCACATAAATGCAAATGTTAGATGATAATAAACTGTTTTTGTCAGTTGAGACCACATCATAAAGTAGATTTAGTACAATGCAAAACCTTTTTATTGCTTTGTTTCTCCTTGCCATCTGTTTTTCATAAGCTGTTTTCTGTGCTAAATCATTAGGTACAAAGTTAACCAACAGCTCGCTGTAGTGTGGCATTTGAAAACCCTTTCATTCACCTTTTCAAAATTTTCATTTGAACAATAATGATGTTAAAAACCATAATTTTGCATAAAAAGACAATTCAACATTTTTTATGACATGCTTGTTAAATTGTACATCTAAAAAATAAGTAAAGAAAGAAAAATAAAAGCAACTTGATTTGTTAGTTCCAAAAGGGGGAAAAAAAATCACAGCCTCTCCATATGTGCGTGAGCATGGGAATATCTTGATTGCACATCTGTGCTGTGTGTGACTCTCACAGAGCAGAGAGGACCAGGCCAGATGGTGTGTGTGTATATGTGTGTGAAGAGGGTGAGGGGTGTGCCACATGTTGCGAAGCTCCATTCAGACAAGCTGTGCAGTGGAGACATGCCCCCAGATCTTAATAAACCTGTAGTAGCTCCCAGGATGTAGATTGGAAGGTGAATGGGGAACGTACAACATGAGCTTGTTTGTGGGATTCTGGTGGTACAGCTACACTTCTCTTCACTTCTGCCTAACTGCCCTCACTGTCTGACCCTCAGTGAACTAAATCCATCTTCTCTTTTGTGTGCTGAAATTACACAAGATTATTTGTGCAAGATTTACATCTGTTTGAGAGAAAGAAAATTAAGGAGAATGTGCATTTGCAGAAACTGACTGGGAGACAAAAATGAAAGGCAGCAGTAAAAAGATGGAGAACCATTTGGCAGTTTTAGCTGTCCAAAGTAAAAAGAAAAGGCAAAGACGTGAAACCCTGAAATAGGTACAAAAAGTTTCTTTAAGGAGTATAAACTAGAGGAACACTTTATTTTTTCCTGTGCAGGGTGTTCACAGCTAAGAAGACCTTTAACCCCCTAGAGTATAAAACACTGGGAGATTTGTGGAAAAAGTTCCTACGGGCACATGCAAACCAACCGGCACAGCAGTTTTATCTTTTCCCCCTCGTTCTAGGGAAGTACTCCCAGATTACTAATGCATCTCCCTGTCAGCAAGGGCTGAAAATAGGTGAGCGCTGACCCATTTAATCAGACTTGTACTGACCCCTAACTAAGGTGAGAGCAAACGTTTGGTCCAGAGCTGCAGTAATGGCTCAAATCTCGCATCCTGCAGCTTTTCATGTGGAATTACAGCAATGTCAAAATCTTATGTAGCATTTGAATGGGTTTGGTTGACTTTGGGATAATCTAAAGTTTCAACATGAAGGTCATGGCTTCTGTTTTGCAACACTTTCCCACCCTGACTGCTCATTTAAAGGTAAGATTTCAGACTCACAGACTGTTTGTTTAGTAAACTTGTTTAGCGGTCTCTGAAAGGTGGACAGAAGTGACACAGGAGAGATTCTCGTGGGAGACTGATGGTTAAGTTCAGCTGGCTTGTTGACCCATGTCTATCCCTTCTTCCTTTCACTCTGTCCTTGTAGGTGCCCTCTGCTGCCCCTGCGGTCACCACCTTTGGCCTTCTGGCCCCTCCTATCCACCCACTGCAAGCTCTCAAAGAGCACAATGGTCAAAGGAGCAGCACTGAAGGTGAAAATGCATCTATTCCCCTGCTTGTTTGTTCAAGGCTGTCCTTATGCTGACTGTGATCAAGCAACCAAGTTCAGCTTCAAGATAAACCAACCAACCCCCACCTCGTCCTTCTTTCTCTACCCTCAGGGAGATCTTACTCCAAGGCAGTATCTTTTTTCAAATGTACCCAGTCTTTGACAGAGGACTTGCTCCTTGTTTCTTCTCCTTTCTGTTCCTTCTTTTTTGTACTCTGTATTCTTTACTTATATGCAATCATGCCTGTGTGTGCTACACTTTCTCATAACCTTTATGGTTTTGGGATGCTTCATCCTCAACCTTTCCCTTTACTTTCTCAGGACTTTTTTTAATAGCATTTGTCTTTACTCCTATTTCATCTTTATCCATCTCTTTTATCTTTAATCTTCTGTTTCTCTATCTCCTCGCTGATCTTCTTTCCTGCATCCATCTTTTTTTCAGTGTGGACTAGACACCCCGTAGTCTGGAAACTGGCCCATCCCAGCCCTGCCCCTGAGGCCCTCCGCACGGCCCCGTGGGTAATGGGTATTGTGTGTTCCTACTGATCCCTGACGAGGCCATATTGTGCCTCAGCAGGATGTCAGGAGCACAAAGCCAACCGGCCTGCCGCATTGTCTCACACTCCAAATGAAGAAGTTCCTCCTCTGGCTCCCAACACAGCCTTGAAATGTCAGAGGAGAGGGAGGAGGTGTGGTGTGAGTGAGGGTTGGGGTGTTTTTTTAAGAGACTGAATATGTGTGGGCTTATTGTTGGACTTGAGGGTTGTATGTTACTCATTAATGCACCAACACTCCACTCATTTATGCTCAAATCCTACAGGCTTTTGAACACCAACACACACACACACACACATACACGCAAATGAACATGCACACACAGATGTTGAAATTGCATTTGCAAGTTCACTGGGAATATGTCCGCTCAATCACGCTGATCGTCCGTGCTGTCACACTTACACAACTTGCCTATCAGAGGTATGATTCAGACGCCACTCATCTGCTGACAGATAAATAAAGATAAGGAGCTTCACAGGCATGTCTTTGCCTTCACGGCTATCACAGAGCAGGAGTGATTGGAAAGAGACGTGCCATTTCGATGTCTCTCTCTGGCCATGTCTGTCTCATGGAAGTCAATATTAACTTTTTTGGAGATAAACGAATACTTTAACCACACTTTAGCATCTATTTTTTGTGGCCAAACTGGTGTGACCTTGAATTGTGTCAGTTGGGTTTTCGCATAATAACTTAGACTAAAAGGGGATTGTGATTTTTGGAACCCAGCAGTTGATTTTTTGTTAAGCATTATATCGATTTTCTTTTTAAATTGCAGCAAAGAGCTACAACCAAAACATTTGAATATGTTCTCATACATTCACACTCATTCAACTAGGGGTCCTTAAAAAGAATACATATCACCCAGTACTTTGCACGCCAAAGATTCAGACATTGATTTTACTCAAGCTGTTAGTGCTCAGAATATTTGTTGGGAATGACTCTCAGCTACTACTAGACCAGTTATTAGCTAAGCATTGGTAAAATTGACAGTTATAGACATTTTTGTGTTTGCTAAGGTCGATTAGCTGTGGCGGTCATCTTGAATCAAGTTGAAGTAAATCATCTGTATTTCTACATTGAGTAGTTATGTTGTGAGATCCTAATTAAAAATCTATCAAATTGTTCATGAGATATTTTGCTTTAATCACATCAAAATTTAGATCAATGTCTGGAAGGTGGACTGAGTTGTAGCCATTTTTATGTTTGCAAAGATCAGTTAGTGGTGGATGTGCAATATACATGTGCAAAAGTTTCTTATGCGTATCTTCAATCTTACAAAGTATCAGTGTTATGTGACACATTTACATTTAGGTGTCTATTTTTGTTTGTTGTACTTGTCCAATAAACTCCATCCATAAAGTGACGAGAAGCTTAATAAAGTTTAAAATGTGGGTGTGCTGCTTGCCAGTTAGAGCAGCCAGGTCGACAGGATGTCTGGGTATCGCCTGCAGGTTGAGCAAACAGCCCCCTGTGAATCCTGTGTGTGAGCTGTTTACACTGAGAACAGTTAGATTGGCTGTGGTGATAATACCAACATGGCCATGGCTCAGGGGGCTTGGCTTGTGGTTCAGCTCTGCTCTGTCCCATCTTTCAGAAATTCTGGAGTGATGCTGTGTGCATATTTGAAATAAAGAGTGCTAATGCTTCTAACTGCAGACATGTTGGGGCACAATTTTAAAAGTAAGAAATGTAAAATCAAAAAGTTTCTTTTTTGGTGTTGTTTCTGTGAACTCCTCTTTTAAATTCTCCTGCACCATTCAGTCCAGTGGTGTCATTTAACTTGGCACATTTGCTGAAGTTACAGTATAAATAAGAACTGTTTTTTTAAACTTCTTTTTTTTTTTTACTTCTATAGAGTCTATTGACAAATACCTGTCCAAATTTTTTTGACAATATTTCTTACTATTTTCAAAGTTTTACAAACCAATAAAAAATTCAGCTGATAAAATACTCAATTTTTAAAGTATTCATTAGTTTTTGTCCATTTTCTTTTTTACTTGTATTGAAAAAAAGGAAAAAAATGTGATAATACTTAGATTTTAATGAAGTAACATTTAATGTCCATAACTTGTTAATGTTGTTGTTCCAGAAATTAATGCTGGGATGTTTGCCAATAAAGCTAAGTTGAACTCTAAGTTGAAAAGAAATGTGTAAGTGTAAGAAGCATGAGTTTGCTATAAGGGATGAGATATGAGCGGTTTTGGGCCTTTTCCAAGTTCTGCTGCAGAAGTCACTGTTATTTTTTTTCAACATTCCTTATTGCAGTCTGTCAGTTTGTAGATAGGAATCTCTAAAATTCTGACTATCTCTGTGTTTTACATTTTAACTGTCCTCTTCCTCCATCTTCTCCTTTCTCTCCCTGCCTCTTTTCCCTTTTCTCTGACTTATCTTTCCATTCTGCAGTAATGAGCGTGCAGTAGCCGCAGGCCTGTCCGTGCTCTGTGTTAATCCTTCCTTTCAGCTGGAGGGCCATTTAGAGTGCAAGAACCCAGAGCCTGTTCCAGATTTTAATTAAAAATTCTTCAGGTTGCTGTGTTACTTTGCACTTTGCCTTTTTTCCCCTTATGAATTTGTGTGCACACGCATGCACATCCGTATGCACACCTACAGAAGCACCTTTATCTACACTTTTCTGTGATATCCTCCACTTGCTGCCGCCAGTGTACTTGTGACATCAGGTTTGCTTTCTACCCATAACTCCTTGTTGATTTAATACGCATCATATCTATCTTTTAACTACGCAAATGATGTGTCTCATACCTTCCTGCAGATCTAAATTTGGTTGTTGTTGATCTTTATGCTCACCTCAGTTGTTTTAGGTTTTATATAAATGACCAAAAACACAAAAAAAGTACAAAGAATTTCCCCAATCAGTGATAGAAATCAAGTCATAGAAGCATGTAAGTCATTTCTCATCTACTCAGATGTTTATTTTAATGAGTGACACTTTGCAAGTTGGATTTGGTAGAGATTTTATTATGATTGCATTCAGACTAGATAAAGTGTTGCAAAACGGCTGTATTATTCCATCATGTTGTGATTGGGGAAGCACAGTCACACCATTTATTTGACTGGTAGGAATTTGCTCCAGGTGAATTTGCAACCTCATGTGGCAGATAAAGTCTAAACTCTATAAATCAAACCCCTGTTTAATTCAGTCACACCTCAATAAAAAACAGTGCTTGTGCTACACCACAAAGTGCCTGTTAATGCATACAGTTTAATCAAAGTAGATGTTTAAAAACAATCCAAACAAATAGTTGAGGATTTTTAACACATAAACACTCACCATAAAACTGTTAGACAGGTGGACAAAACGCCCTGGTCAGTTATGCACATCAACCAATCAGGATGCAGAGTTGGCCAATAAAAATAGTTTCTTCTGAAGAAAATGTTGCGGAGGGCTGGAATATAAAGCTCTGGCTCCCCCTCATTGTGAGTGTGTTATCTTCTCTGGACTAACACAGGCTCTCATTCATACTCAGGTCTTTATAAATGGCCAAAGAAAGACTAATTTGGGTGGAGTTTTTTTTTTCAGAGGGGGGCTGTATGGAGGAGCAGTATTGTTTGCCTAATCTGCAGCAACTGGGAAGTTGTACACTGTGCAAATAGTGCATATTTGAGTAGCTCTGCTCCAGAGTAAATCCCCCTCTGCCCCAAACCTTGAGATAAGCACAGGGCTTGGTTTTATTCATAAAACGTTATCCTTACTGCCTTTTGTCAGTGCCGTTTTGTTTTCCATTAGTGCCGTCTCACTGATCAAAAATGACATATTGAGTGATACTGCTGCTGTTGCAGAGTTGTGGAATTCTTATGTCACTGCCTCTCAGCTAACCAGTGCCCGTATCTGCAGAGATTCTGCATAAATAAATTGTGACATTTGTTTTAACGGAGAAATAAAAGACTGACAAAGAAAAGTAAGACAATAAGAAACAGTAGGTGAAGGACACAATTTTCTCATTATTTCGTCTCCTCACATTGTTGCTGTTTTTTTTTCCCTTTGAATTTGAGCTATCATTCACATAAAAATTTAGAAAAGCACCCTTATCATCAGTTTTGTGCCAAAATGTTCACTGATGTTAGATGTATTTTGATGAACAGTGCGCTGTCCATCTATCCACCTGTCCTTGCACAAAACCATCCAACAAAAAGGCCAGTCAGTCCGGTTATTGATCACCCTGACCAATGAACCTTTGAAGGCAGCATGCTATTTCTTTTACTCAGTAGCTGTTTGAGACCAATATGCTTTTGAGCAGGAGAGGGGCCAGGTTGTGTTGCTGTTGTTATTTTTCCCTCTCTGCTTTCTGGTAACAGGAAAGGAGTGACAGCAGTTTTTAATGTACAGAGCAGACTGCAGAGTGTCTGAGAGGGGCTGTCAGTGAGTATGGTTGACAGAATGCTGGCACAGTCAGGCTTCAGTAAAATGTTTCTCCTTGTGGAGAATCATGGTTCACACACCCCCCTGGGCTACTTGCAGTGTTGTGAAGATGTGTCGGTTTAAAACCAAAGGCCCTGACGTACCGCCCTCTCTACACTTTCAAGTTTCCTTTTACATAGCCCCAGGCTGACTTTACTATCCTGCCCACTATTTGACTGTCAGATTATTATAGCAATGGTTTTCAGACACTGCAGACATTCTAACTTAAAGGGAACAAGTAAAAGAGAGCGTACAGCAATACTTGATAAGGAGTCTGGGACACACAGCTAAATCTGATGTTTATTCTGGGCTGTTTTGAAGCTCAATAAATTCAGACAGCTGCAGTCGTTAGCACCATTGTGTTACCTTTTGAATAATTGCGATAAAGCTCTGTATCAGAACTTTAAAGGCCCATGTAGTCCAAGCTTTTCCTAATCTCCCTGTCATCTGCATAGAACTGCATAAAACTACTGCTCACAATGGCTGCGCAGATCAACACCAACAAGGCTAACTTGTCTAACAAAGTACCGCTTTATTTCTGCCTCTCTTTAAAACACACAAGCCATAATCTACGGGGGGAGTGTTTGCATTTGAGGTCTGAATCTTTCAAAAGCAGCACTCCCCTTTCTTCCCTTTTTGCTATACTTAGGAATTCCCTTATCTTGCCTCACCAGTAGTGTAGCATAGAAAAGAGCAGGCCAATTCATTGTCAGCCCTTTAGAGTTCCAGTCTTGTTTGATAATATTTTCTGTGGGTCACTTGACATCCCCCTCCCTCCTTTTTCCAACACCCACCATTCGCTCTCATTGTTTGCCTCTTCCATTATTCCTCTAACCAGATTCAGGGTGTTTGGATGGTGTTTGGAGGGGGAGGACAGGGTGATATTGAGAAGTGGGACGAAGGGAGGATAGGGAAGTTTGTCATTGGCTTGAAAAGTGAAAGGATTCCGCCTGCTAACAGTCAGCAAGGGTGAACCTAAAAGCCACACAGCCATATGGAGCTTCCCAACAATCAAATTACGTTTCTCTTGGCTCTTTTCCCTCCCCTTTTTGTTTTTCCTTTTTTCCCCTTTTCTTAAAGAAATTAGTGAAGACCTTTGCATTTTCTCCCTCAAGGCAGGAAGGGCATGTCAATAATGTGTCCAGATTCCACTGCTCCTAATCGGTTAATGAAATAATAAGTTCTTTCAATGTCTATCAGACAACTGAAGAATGCTGGAGAAAATATGTTGCCCCTATAGTCAAATATTGCAAAGAAAAAAAAACAAAGTCTTGGAGAATCAAATGTTTTACAGCAAGATGATTTTAATGATTCCAAATGATTGCGAAGCACATGTTAAAGTGATAGCAATATCATTTTATGCAATTACTGTTTAATAAACATTTCTGTCAGTTTTGCATTACATAAATATTGTTTAATAGAATTCTGTTTTTATTTGCAAAGACAAAAAGCAGCAACAACAGCAGCAGCTAGTTGTAGCTCTTCAAGTGCATCCTGTGGCACTTTTGGCTGAAAAATCACAATATTCCTGCTGGGATAACTATGTAATAGTCAACTGACTGTGATATAAAGGTTTTTGAAATAATTTTTGCTTGAAATACTATGACATTTTTAAGACTAGAGTTGTTATCAGACAGCAAGAATCTGTTTTGATCTTGACCCAAATTGAGGCGACTCAGAGGGCTACCTACAGAAGGTAAGATATTATTTCTTCATAACATTTTCAGGAAACACTTCAGAAAATCTGAACTCTTACACATCACACATTTTAAAATCCTAATTAAACAAACAAGAATGAATTACATCTTTTAAATACGGGTCTACTTTTCTATTTGCACAGACTAGCCTGCCTTTTAGAGCATTTATAGTGATGGCCTGATTTGTCAGCTGTTTGGTTCTGAAATCAATATATTCTTGTGACTTTCATTTCAGAAACCTCCCAAAAAGGCAAGTGGAAGACAGTAGTGTGCTTATGTGGAAGAATGCTGTTTTTGCACGTGTTTAGAAAAAAAAAAATTACCATCTCTTTTAGGAACTACTTCCATTTGCCATGGTTACAAGCTCCATGTTATTTAAATCACAAGGTGAGCAGAAAATAGCTGGGGGAGGTTCATGGGACAGAGGGACATGCACATGCTAGAGGCGATGCCTGGGTGGCCAATTAGCAAAAAGAAAAGAAAGACCCTGTGCCATCAACCAATGATGGCTGGGGGAGGAAAGAAGGGTGAAGTTTTTGTGTCTTTTCCTCTCTTCTTCCTCCCTCCCTTCATTCCTCTTTTACTCTCTAGCTCTGTCTGTCAACTTGGTGTCCACAGCAAAACTCCGTCGGAATACCCAATGAGGATTACCAAACTGGAAGCAGTAGGATTCCTTGAGTAGTGTGTGCGTCTGTGTGTTTATGTATGCATGCGTGGTTGTGTGTGTATATCTCACTTGTTTGTGGAACAAAAATGTCCTAGTGTGTCCCCCAGACAGACATTTGGCTGCGTCCCATTGGCTGTAGAGGATTACAAACCCTCTTTTTGCCTCTTCACACTGGTTCACAGTGCTCAATTCCCCTGGCTAATGACCCAGTGAGACACATTCATTCCTTCAAATAGACATCAGATATTTGGCTCATACCCTGATAGCTCCTCTGTCCTGAACAATAAACACCAGGGGCTGATTACCAGGAAACCCAGAAATCACATCTTTTAATTCATGTGCCCATTAAATGGGAGTTTTACAACCCAGAAAAATGTTGCAGGAAATGATTGCTAAAAGGTTCTGTTGATTATTTTTGGTGACTACAGCAACTGAGATATTCAAATAAAGCAGAGGTAAAGCTAACTTTGATGCTAGACTTACTGTAAAAGACCGACTGTATTTCCAAACGTATGAACTCCAGCTACAGTTCAGTACCTTGCTGCTTTACTGTCTGAAGGGACCAACAGGGCGATGGTTTAAGCACTGTTAGCTGCGTTCCCAGACCTGCTCATTAGTGAATCCGGAAGACATGGAGTGTAAGAGATACCTGTGGGAGCTTGTCTTTTACTTTCCTTCACTTCAGCCTTCATCTTTTAGCGGTGCCCCTCAAGAAATTCAACTTCACTCATCCTACCTGATGCCACGCCAAGTCATGAATACATTACCTGCAGCAATACAATCTCTATATACAAATCACTTTGGAGTGGTGCGAATGACAAAATTGAAAAAAATATAAAAAAGAAAAATTTTATGCAAGAGCTGAATATTCTTATTGCTTTCAATTTTTACATTTGTTGCCATTGAGGGATTGACTTGAGTCTTTCTTGTTATGTATCATTCAAAATTTATTGATTTTATTGCTCAGAGTGATCAGATTTGCTGCATCACACACAAGGCTAATTTTAGCTGGCTTGCAATTTTTCCACTAACCTTTCCAACAAAAATGGCCGCAAATCATCAAAATATGGTGAAGTGCAGCCTGTGCATGTGTGTATAAGAATGAGTGTGTCAGTGCTTTTGCACAAGCAGCCTGTTTTAATGACTGTATAGGCCTGTTGAAATTGAGAATAACTAATGAGTGTGTGCAGTTGATGTGCAAGCATGCAGTTTTGTGTGTGCTTGTGTGTTCTGCTGCGTGTTGAGGAGCGTAGACCCTGGAGTGGGGTGCTGCTTCTGCTTTCGGGTCTTTGTGGCTCTCTGTGAAGCGGGGTCAACCTTGTGGGGCTCTCCTCTGGGGCCCAGACAAAGCCGGTGCAGGATTATCCACCCCGGGACAAAGTGTATGATTACCATGAGAAAACAGCTAGCTCCAGCCTCGTAGTCAAGAGCTGCCAGGCCTGCTGGAGAGGTGGTCCGCCACTCATTAGCTGCAGGGAGAGGCTGAATGAAGGCGCACACTCACTGCTGTACATGCACACAGAACAACACAATGACACAGACGCACGTAATGACTCGCAGGCTCATGCTGTTACTCGTGTGTGTGCGTGCACAAAATGTTTCTGGTTGAATGCGTACAGAACTTTACAGAAACATCAACTGTTCATGATAGATGTATTGTGTAATATGTGTATGTGAACTTATTTTAGGAAAGGTGTACTATCATTGTGCTGAAAAAGGAAAAAACTGGCACATCAGTCGAAATACTTAAAAACAAAACTAATTTATTTTAGCTTTGACAATAAATGGCATCATTAATTCAATAGTAAATCCTACTTCTATAAATGTTTGAAAACCTGTTCATGGCTGTAGTTATGGTTTTAGTAGGCTGTAGTTTTACAAGCAAGGGTTTAGATTAAGTTGTCATTTACCTACAATGAAGTACTGGCCACCAAATTGTACTCAGTTTAGATGTTATCAAATGTATTTGTTGACTATTTACACAAGATGCAAGATATATCAATGCTGGAAAGGTACTGGGAGTGATTTTTATCTTCATGTCTGTTTACACGATGCACGTTGCTACTTTTATGATGTTTTGCATTTGCTAGAATGTGCATTCCACAATGTACAGAATAACAGTGTCACACCCTGCAGATGGAAGCCCCAATGAGAGCTACAGGTCATTTGTAGCATTTGCATCTTAAGCTCCAGATCAGTGGATTTCCCACCTCTTCACTGAAGAGTCTCTGTAACTATCCTGGATTAAAAGGATGAGCTGATGCTCTTCTATCTCCTCGTCTGTCTCTCTGCCTCCTCGGAGGAGGATGAGAGAAAGATGTCTTTTGTTGGCAGGAGTCAGCCCACTTGAGTTGAGCTGAAGAGGGTCCGTGACGGAGGAGGTTTGGGGGGGGTGGAGAGGTACAGAAGGAAGCAGGATGAGAGACATGATTATTAATGAAGTAGATGTTTTTCAAAGATGTCTGCCAGGAGGTATCTCAGTGCATCAGCACTAGAAACCACAACCAAGAGAGATTAATGTATTGTTTTAATTGGGTAGCAGACCCAGGTCACTGAAGAGGTCAAAAGTTCAAACCACAGCCAGGCTGAAGCCTCACTGTTTTAACCCCCCCACCCCTTTTTTTTTCTTCATCCACTCTTTTATATTTCTCTGTTTTTACAACTGTGTGCTGTTTTACAACCTCTTTGTTTCCTTTTTGTGGCGAGGGATAGGAGCATCAGTAGATGGGATAGACTGAGCTCTGTGAATCTTGAGGAAACTTTTTAAATTTGCTTTATTTTTCTACAACTTTCCAATCCCTTTTTCTTTCACATTCATTCACTTAAGGATGAGTTTATCCACATTTATCTCCTTTTTCTCACTTCTTTTTTCCTCCTTTCTGTTCTGTTCCCCACCAGGGTGGGTGACAGGTCACAGCTTTAGGGGAACGGCAAGCCTTTCACAGGTTGCTTTGTCTCGGTTTTCACCAGAACATACCGCCCCAAGTTAACCTGGCAACTGCCTTTCCTTTTTACCACCCGACTGTAAACTGTTTGAAGGAATAGTAGCATGCTTCCTCATCTCCAGTGACTGCCGAAAAAGGTCACTTTGACTTTTAATTTCCATCCTCTGAATATGATTCACGATTTGCTCCTCTATAAGGTCCTGTTGATGATGACGTTTGACTTCTAAGAGTGCTAAAATAAATTTAAATCTGATTGGGCACTCAGCTATTTATCTACCTGGCGATGGCTGCCAAGGCAGTATTCGCTGAAACAGGAATTAGTGAATGTCATGAGAGAGAAATGAATGCTGGTGTGCAGCTCTATAAATATTTGACTCTCCTTCCTCAAGCCCTTACCGTGAAAGAGGGCTCTGCCTAGTCCTGCTCTCCTTACCAGAGGGAACAGGGTGGCAAGTTGTCTGATTAATAGACTTAAAGAGAACATACATCATGTTTTTTAGGAGACCTAGAAAAAGTTTGGGCCTATCCTATATACCCTACAGAACATCTTATTCAGCAGTAAATTTGAGCCTGTTTTTAGTGAAACATTACACCGGGAAAGCATGCCCTGCTTCTTCCAGCATTCCTTTGCAGTTGCATCTTTACCGTGAACTCTGCTTGAATGCAAACGTCTTCATCTGCGTGTCAGTTCCTTGTTCTCATCAGTTCAGCAGGTAGGATGTTTTCAGTCTGGATTCTCTTCAATCAGGCTGTGGTTCAAGCTGACTCAGCTTTTGACTTTGTTGTTAGTATAAATATCCATATTGAACTCCAACTGTCAGATACACGAAACACTATAAAACATGTCACAAGCAAACAAACAAAAAAGTTGACACATCTCTATGAATGAATCTTGAATACTTTCAAACACTTATTTCTATTTTTTGTCTAAAACTGAATTCCATTTATTATTGTTACTCCGACACAGTGGCCCTTGATTTAAAGTCACAAGAACTGGTTAAAATATTTCATTATAAAACAGGAGGGGGGGCAGTATGTCATTAATTGTTGCAGGTTCCTTTTATATAAACAGATGTATCGGGTGTAGAATAGTAACCTTGCAACAGACTTCAGGATAAAACCCATTTTTGATTACTGCTTATTGGGAAAAAATCCCAATATTAATAAATGTAATACATCAAAATACACAAAATTAGATATTACAATTGTGGGTATCAACTTTTTTAAAACTGAGAAATTACATTTGTGGGTTTATTTGATAGTGCAGCTTGTTGTTGTTTGAAATGTGTTTGAAATCAGTTGCTTGAAGAGCCAGAAACCCTTTCACTCTCCTTTTATATAACTAAAAGTAATGGGACACCCACAGCCCTTCGTATAAATTTGCAATACATAAAGGGAGGGTAGTTGGAAGGGATTAAATATAATTCAGAAGCCAACAAAATTTGAAGCAAATTTTGCTAACTACATCCAATTTACTTAAGTGTCGACAAACAACACAAGCTGAAGTATAGCCAAACCTTCTTGTTCTATGCATCATCATCCATCCATTTTTTTTACCCACTTGTCCATTCTGGGTCATGGGGAGCTGGTCCTTATCTCCAGCAGTCACTGTGCAAGAGGCAGGGGACATCCTGGACAGGTCACAAGTCCGTTGCAGGGCCACATAGAGACAAACAACCATTCACGCTCTCACTCACACCTAGAGACAATTAACCTTACATGCATGTTTTCGGTCTGTGTGAGGAAACCAAAGTTCCTGGAGTAAACCCACGTGAGCACAGTGTGAACATTCAAACTCCACTCAGAAAGGCCCCAGGACGGGATGCAATCCTCCAACTTTCCCGCTGGGAGGTGACAGCTCTAACCACTACGCCACTGTTTCACCATGCATCATCAATTCAATGCAAATTTATTTAAAACAAACAAAAAATGACCAAATATTTGTAAGAAATTGTTTAAATTTAAATTCTGGCCCAAGTGTTTTACAATTTTTGTCCTTTATTTAAAGGGAGTAAAAGCTTAAATATTCTTGTTAAAGGCAACTCAGACAACAAACAAAAATATTAAAAAAATGTGTATTAAAAAGTCTGTCCTATTTCATGGGTTGGGTTCTGATCAGGATTTGCAGTTGGAATTAGACTAAAACTGGTTAGAGAATTAATCTAAAGTTAACTTTTGACAAATAGTCAAGTGAAAAATAGCTCAGGTTTAAAAGGGTCTGCTGCTGCCATTTGGTAACAGGTACAACTGAAAAATTTATCCCAATAAAACGAATTTTATGTTACATGACACAGTATAAGATTAGCAGAGTTTCACAGATGGCCTGAGGTTACTCTGCTGACATGACTCTCATTTATAACCATCAAAGATGTGACAGCCTATTCCTTGTATTCATTTTTTTTTCTCTGTCCTATATCCCCCTCACCCCCGTCCTCCTCACACACACACACACAGACAAACATCAACACACACAAGCACTAACATGGTTCACTATTTCTTGTCAGTCTGGCTGTTGTCCACTGTTTGTCTTTTCTGATTGGTCCTAATCATCACCACAACATTATGTCATTCCAGTAGTCCAGATTCAGAATGAAATAAAAAGAAGAAACAAAATGTTGTTCTGTGTGTTTATAGTGTTTAGTTTCCATTTTCAGATTGAGCTACAATTAAATATTTTGAATAAGTCATCCTTCTCTACATTCAACAGTTAGCATGATGCTTTTTGAATTCCCAGTTAAGGGAACTCAACAAGCTGTTACCCTCATGCTGTTATATTCACCACCCACCCACTCCACCATCCTATCCATCAACGCAGCAACCAGTGATCACTGAAGAAAAGGGATCAGCTCCTTCTGGTGTGTTCCCTTGGCCCATTAAGCATAGGTCCCCACCCTGGGGCCTTTGGGCATGGCTCTGTGCCCTGACAGAGGAGTCTGGGGGAATGCACACCCTGCTGAATGCTTTCTAATGGCTCAGAATCGTCTGTAATGAGCTTGAAGTTGCTGTGCACCGTATGGCAATGATCACCTGGGAAAATCCCAATCTGTGAGCCTGAAGACTGGGCTCGGGTCTGAGACAGACACATGCGCACATGAGCACAACTAGAAACACACATTCAACTGGCTTTTTGCAGCCTCAGCAGCACACTATTGTCCTTCCAGTGAAAAGAGCTGGAGCTTGGTCAGTCACGGTTCTATTAGGGAGCTGTGAGCTGGAGGTCTGCTTGTGTGTGTTACTATGTCTAATTTTGTGTTCATTGTCTCCAGTCTTGCAGTAATTCTTTTGTTTCTTTTTTCATCTATTGAGTCTTACATCTCCTTAGAATAAATTATGTATTTCACTGCAAACAACCGTTGGCAGAATTAAAATACTTATTTGACAGTCTGGCTTGATTTCTTGATAACCACTAATAGTCCCGTCTCCTCGGTCATCAGGCACTCTCATTCTGCCAGTCTGCTGTCTTTTTATGAACCTCTCATAAAGCAGCACATGAAATCTAGACATCCTATCATTTGTATTTTCTCTTTCTTGTCAATAATGGCTCCTTCAGCCTGGAATCAGCTCCAGTCAGAACTAAAGATGTCAGAACTGATCTCACTGGACTTATTTCGAGCGATTCTTAAAAACAGGCAACAAGATTCTTTTAAACATTGTCACTGTTTTTAAATTGTTTTATACTTGTGCATATGTATTAATTAATTTTGTTTTGTAACCAGGTTGCTGTTCACTGCAGATTTCTGCCCAGGTCCCCCTTGAAAATGAGATCTAGATCTCAATGGGGTTTACCTGGTTAAATAAATAATTAAAAAAAAAAAAAAAATAATAATAATTTGATTATTTTCAAAAAACCTTTTGCACTGGATTTTTATCCACCAGTAGACTAGTTAAACTTTTTGCATACTTTATTACACCTCTTTAATCCTTTATATGAATATTAGTTTCAAAGGTATAGTGCATTGGATTTTTTTGTATCCTATAATTTTTGTCTGTGTAGGAATCATAGGCTGTAATTTCCAATTTAAAAAACAAACAAATAAAAACCAGCTTTATCACAGGTTACCTTATCTCTGAACTGACTGAACACAGGACTTTCAGAGGTGAGAGGAGGAAACTTCTGTGCCTTCAATCCCTGATGATCGGTGCTGTAACTCAGACAGGAAGGATGGACAGTTGTTTGTTTATTTGTGGTAAAAGAACAACATCAGTGCATCTTATGTTTTATAACCAATAAAATGAATATTGAATCACATAATAAATTCCACTACCAACAGTGCTATCAGCAGAAAGTGTAAACATAACCAAACACGGACTTCTCTTTTTCCTAAGAGTCATAAAGCAGGATGGCCTGTAAGAGAACACAATCAACAGAAAGACACCTGCTGCTGTGTGCATTTACGAATTGTCCATCCACTAACGTTCCCCACTCCTCAATTTTGGTTTCTTTTGTGGCTTCATGAATTGCGCTCCAAAAGGAGTTTAGATTTCTTTTATCTCCTTCTGTGTTATCAAAACTAACACCAGAGCTTCAGCCTTATTACAGCTGAGTGCACTTATTGCACACAAAATTCAAATGTGTCTTTGATGTCAGCCTATGTAAATCTGCTACTTTATTCCTCTCTCTTTAACAGTTTCTTGCAGATGTGCACACAGGCGCTTTTCACACCTGAGTTTTACTGTTTCGCTTCACAGAGCAGCAGTGGTCAGGTCAGTAGAGCATTGTGAGTCTTGGCTCGTTGAGGCGCCCAAGTCAGCAGTTCAGGGCCCTTGCTGCCCCACAGAGGGAGTGCCCGTGAACGCAAGGGGAGGGACAGGGTGGCCACATTTGACAGCTCAACACACAAGGTCTGCTGGTGACCAAGGGGCCATCTAGGGGGCCCTAACTATATGCTTTAGATAGCACCACACCCCGGTTCCATCCCCCAAGCCCCTGGGCTGTTGTTCCCTTGAAGAAGAGGGTGTGTTAGCAGCAGAGACCAGGCGAAGACAGGCATGGTCCGGGACAAAAGGCGGTCCTTTGGCCAGCACTGTTCTGCATGGTAGCGGCTGTATTCTTCTCCCCTTTTTTATGCTTTTTCTTTTCTTTGGGTTAGCCACCTTTGTGCAGGCATGATGGAAGCTGGAGGGGGGGCAGATATGATGGATGGAACTGGGGGGCATGCATGAACTGAGGGGGGTCAGGCACAGGGTGGATCGGTATAGAGGGGCCCAGTGTCGTGCTGCCTGTCTGAGAGGAACGTGCGAGGCATGGGGTGGCCTCAGGGACTCAAGTTAGGGGTCTCTATGCCGAGCGTGCTTCATTTTCAAAAACATAGGGAAGGTAACTGGGGGAAAGGTGCAGGGACCAGTGAGAAGGGTAAAGAAATGTAGAGGTTTATGTTTGATTGGGGATGTTCTTGCAAAAGTTGCTGTTAGTTACAAGACTCAATAAACTGAAGCAGTAGAAAAAGACAAAATTTCTCCAGAAGACATTGATAAAGTTCCAAAAAAGATGATTGCTTCAAGTTAGATCTGCTAAAGGAGGCCCTATAGTGACTGATTTATAAAAAGGGGAAATGATTTTTACTTTTGCTCATTTTGGTCTGAAACTGTGGTGATGAGAAGGGTTTTTCTTTGTTGTTGTTGTTGTTGTTGTTAAATTTTGCTATAACCATATTGTGTAAAAACAATTAGCAAAAACGTTGAAAAATATTGTTCATAAAAAGAAAACAAAAATAGCTCCATAATATAAAGCAATACTAACAACGATCTGACCACATCTGACAGTTATGTTCCAACACCCCCCTATAAAAGATGTTTTATCAAAGAAGTGAAAAAAATAATCATGTTGTATTGGCTACTGTGCATGTAATGTGTGCACATGTACTGGGTGCTTCTGTAAGCTGAGCCCAGTTCTCTGGGGTGAAAAGACAAATGAGGGTGCAGAGTTGAGATGAAGTCCCAATATTTCATAAGAGACAGTATAGGACCATAGCTGAATAAATTGTTTAAATAATCATCATATGACTATTGTTCGACCAACATCAAATAATACCACACACATGGTACATGATGCTGTCATCAATTTGGAACTTCATTTTAGTCTTCCTCTGACTGTTGTTTTTTGTATTCTTTCAGGTTTTTTCACCACTTCACAAGGGTTAGTAAAACAGTATACCCAAGGGACTGACCTTCTCTACGGGCTTCCTTACTGCACCTTGCACTCTGGAATGTCCTCTAAGCAAATCAATGACAGCCTTTTTCTTATCTTCCATCTCCCACTGTCCACCTTGCAATGTGGAATGTCCTAATCCATAGAGATACAGGAACATGCTCTTTATAACCCTAGGAGCACCTTTTGGCAATTTGCATTAAAAAAAGCCCCTTTTCAATACTGTTCAAATTAAGAATGTCTTGCTACTTGACAAGTTATCGCAAAAACAAATTTCATGTCAAGGGTGCACTTCTTTGTCAGCAGCAGAATTAGTGTTTGTTGCTCCTTTTTCTGCTAATCCACTTATTTGTTTTCAAACCTTGTTTGAGTTTCTTTAGCTTATTGTTCAGGTCACTGAATGGAGCTATAGGTCCAGCAGTAAAAGCAGAAACCTCCACACCATTCCTGCTGTAGTCCATTAGATTAACTGGAGCCCTTTGTTGACCCATACAGACCACCTGCTGCATGACAAAATGTCCCTACGTCAGACTTTCACTTTCACTCCATCGAGACAGATAGCTGACCTCCTCCTGGTTCATCAAAGATAGGAAAGAAACAAAGAGGAAATCAGTGCAGACGTCAATCTTCAGCCCATCAGATCCCAATCACAGACTGGCAACCTGCTGGCATGCCCACAGAGGACTGAGATCAGTGTCTGGCAGCATGCTGGTTGTCCAAAGCAGGCAGGCTGGTGGCTGTCACCCAGTGCCCAGAGAGAGACATCCTCTGAAGGCTTGGACAAAGGTGGCTGGTCCTCAGGGATTACCCATTAGCATTCTAGTTTGTGTGTTTAACACTGGCCTGAATAGGAAGGACAAGAGCCAACAGCCCGGTCTATTCTTAGGCCAGGAAGTGTTACTGTTACAGCTGCCAGTGCTGCTTTGACTTATGCATATATATGCTTATACATACATGTAAATGAATAAACTGTTTTAGTTTGTTTTGGTATTGTGACTGATTTCATGCAATTTTACCAGACTGTTATGTAGTCAAAGTGTCACAGGAAAGCACTGTGAAAAATAGCTTATTATTTATTTAAAATAGCATACTAGCCAATAAGCTTCAAGTCAAAAGACTTTAAAGTCTGAAGGTCATGATTACACCTTGGATTTTTCCATAATCATTGTTGGCACTATGATTTTTGAACATAATACACAGGTATTTTAGTGATCATCATTCTGACGTCCATTTATAGAGGAGAACTCATATTACTCACTGTCAGATATTTATGGTGCATAAGTAATAAATTACAGGCATGATAACTGACTTTACATGTATAGATACATTTATAGATGCTTATGTAGGAGCAGAAGTTAAATCAGGAATTAGAAACATTGGAGGAGAAATGAAGGCTGACAGCCCCATTAAGTCAAAACAATCAGTTTCTGAATGCTGATTTTAGATTTTTGCACACTGAAGTTACCATGCTCCTTCTTTTTCTGAGTGTTAGCCTGATGAAGTGGAAAATGTCTATATGGAAATCTGAATTTGCGATCATTCTTTGTGATTGTGTTTTTGCGAGGATGTGTGTCTGTGATTATGCTGTTGCTGCTGTGTGTGATTATGTGCTCAGCCTTGCTGGCTGCCGGCTGATAATAACATAAGAGGCCGTGTGTTTGTGGATCTCGTAGCTGAGGAGATTCCCACCGTGCTCAGCGTGTCTGGGCTCTGTGTGTTTTTGGGGTTGCACGCGTGACTTCGCCAGCTGTTCCATTCTCCCGTTGGCCCCCTCAACCCTACCCAGCCCTCATCCCCGGCCGACCCCCTCCTTTCCTCAGAGGCCTGCTCTTCATCTGATAAGGGCTGCACTGGCCAAACCCTCAGCAGAGCTCCTCAGAGCCGCTCCACGCTAACAATACAGCCTCCTTCCCATCCGTGCTCACACCATTTACATGTGAAAACACGGGGTCTTATCTTCAGTTCACTGAAGCAATGGTACAACAGCCAAGTGAGAGTGTGTGCTGGTATATACATGAGTGAGGGGCCATGAAAGAGCTGCTCCATAATAAGCAAAGTGAATTGTGGACACTTATATGTGCCCCAAACTTTATTTCTATCCATTTTTAAGTTTTTCTTTTTTAAATTCACTCTTCACAAACAAGAAAAAACAAGAACTGATTCTCATTCAACATTAGTTGGAATAATTTAAGGTTTTATTGTTAGTCAGATATTAGCTAGCTTTATAATTGCATCATATCCAGTAGCTAAAGGCTAGGTTAAAAATGAGAGAGGAAGACTTGTCTCTGCGCTGTTTCTCCTTGGAATATGGCCACAATGAGTATTAATATTAATTCCTATTCACACGAACATAAATCTCAGCACTCTCCTATCAAAACTGCCAACTCAGCCACCCTTTCTACTCCTCACTGTAAGAATACCTATTAGCAATAAACAGGAATGATCTATTAACAATATTTTAAAATGCATATGCAAGTCCCATCCTGCCAATTCACCAGCTGCCATGCAGAATGGATGCAGGACAGGCCAGAGTGAGAAGTGTGCAGGCTTTTAATTAAAGTCTGTGTAGTTAAGGGCTTGGGCTAAGCAAACATGGGCCTCCAGCATCAGAGTTTAAAATGAGGTAAAAGAGAGTGGGGTGTCAAGAGAAAAGCGGTTAAATTCGACAGAAGGAGGGGTGGGGGACTGACGGGAATGAAAAGGAATGAAAATGAGCAATGAGTGAGAGCAGATATATATGAAAAGATGAGCAGCCAGGGATAAAACCATGGCATGATGCCATGGGTGTAAAGTGATAGGAAGCACAGCGAGGGGGAGCGCAGTCAGAGATGGTATCATTTTATCTGATGTGTCATAATGTGATGCGGATATTGGGGTGAGACCGGCAAGATGACATGCAGGGTTCTGGGGGTGGGGGCTGATGGGGGTACAAAAAATGGGTGGCAGCTGCTGAGATAATGTTTGTTTTTAAACCGGTTGTAAGGAATGCCATTAGGCAGCATAAATCTAAAATATTGGAAAACACAAAAGTTAACTGTAATGATTGAAAAGAAAAGGTTTTATAGATACAGTGTTATAAAGAAGTGACCCTAGAAACAAACAAAAAAAGACATGAATGAAAACATGAAAATCACACGTGTTCATTACAGAAAACTGCACAGTGACAGCTCAGTTCCATAAATCAAGAGAGGCTTTGCTGAGTTTTAGTTCTGAATGAAGATGGTGACACCTACTGTTGGATCTGTAGAACTACACAAACCTGATCAGCTACCGCATGTATTACATGAACATGAACAAAAGACACTTTTTTTTTTTATTTAAACGTTTTAAATACAAATATTAACTACACTTGAAAATATGTTGTCTAGTGTTTCAGATGTTTCATCTTTTTCTTTGCTACAAAATCTTTACTGTTTAAGATTTTTGTCTCTTTGAGTCACTAGAAGTACAGTTTTGTAATATGTCATTAAATTTGACAACACAAGACAATGAGTAAAAAAGTAATGAAAACGTAAAACGTCTGAGCGAGGGAGTGATCCAAGACAGAAATTTATATTACTTCAAATGTTCACAATACAGAGAATAGAAAACATTATGAACAAATTCAAACATGTGCGAACTAAACTGAGTTAATCCTATAACAACAAAACAGAAAAATAAAAAGTTACCACTATTCTTCTTCAATTTCAAACCAAGATGTGAACAGTGGCATATTGGCATATTTCTATCCTGAGAACCTTTTCCAGTTTGACAGCAAATGACATGAATTTTGTTTTACGTGACAAACATTTTTACATGTCTATATA
The DNA here is from genome assembly GCF_001649575.2 of Kryptolebias marmoratus. Taxonomy (NCBI): domain Eukaryota; kingdom Metazoa; phylum Chordata; class Actinopteri; order Cyprinodontiformes; family Rivulidae; genus Kryptolebias; species Kryptolebias marmoratus. The sequence continues at coordinate 19,763,641 of NC_051440.1, read as the reverse complement.
GTAGAAGCAGAATCACATAAATGTTCTTTTGGAGGGAAACATCTTCAAAGAAGATTGGCGTCTTTGGTTTTTATATTTTATTTTATACTCTAAATGAGAAAGATGTGAATCACAGCTAAACCTGGAAGTAACACATTCATCTTTTAGTTTAAACAGGTTCCTTTGCTGGTCTGCCTTTATGCACGATTTCAAACAAACCACTTAAAAAACTCAGTATTTAAATATGCATTTCACCAGTTTTATATAATTAAGTTTTGTTTTCTTTTTTTTTAAACACAAATCTGTAGTTTGTGCCCAGAGAAAATACCACATGCAGTGAAATCTTTTTTATTTACTTTTTACTAAAATGAGTTATTGGTAGTGATATGGATATAAAATATAATTGAGCTTTGCCAATTAATGTGGCTTTTCCCACTTATTTTTCTACTGAGAGGAATGATTTATGAAATAAAAAAACAAAAAAAAATTTGCAGCAATATTTTATAAAATTGAAATGGTCCTTCAAAAACGTTTATCTGGAATTTTACAAAAAACAGAAGAAAAGGAAATACTGTAAAAAAAAAAAACACTGAATAATGAAAAAAGAACCTCATCTGATCTTATAGAAACATCTGATTTAAAGTCTTACTAAAAAAGCTGCTGAATAATAATTTGTCCAAGATTTTGTCTCATATTATGATTCATTTTATCATTAGCAAACCCAACAGATGAAAACCTGTTCATGTTTCAACTTATTTCATAAAATGATATCATCAGTGATTCAAGTGTACTGATTTTGATGTTAAATGTTATTTTTTTTACTGTATCAACAAAACAAATCTCCACAGTCTTTGGAAAATCTTGCAGATGTGAAAAGGAACACACAGCAAAGTATTACAACGTACTGCACAACTTCAACTAAGCTCCCCAAAAGCTTAAAAAGTTGACCAGATAAAGATGACTATAAACAAGTACACCTCGCTGCAACAAACTACTGACTGTGTTAATGAGTGGTTGAATGCCTCTTCCCTCTTTGGAGGAGTGTAATTTAATTTAATCACTGGGATCATACAGACTACTTATTTAACAGGAATACAATTCAGGTGAATAAATCAATGAAAGTGCAACAAACTAAAGTGTAATACAGACATGACGCCAGCAGGGGGAACCAACACATAAAGTCAGTCGACCAGGAGGAGCTGGTCTGAGACTGAAGCTTCAGTATGCAGCCACTTTGGGACACTGTTAGAGTTTTTCACGTCCTGTGAAACGCCTCGAACAGGTCTTTGTTGTGGACTGTCCTGTAGTCTCACACGGCTCTACAGCCGGATTCTTGAGTCCTGCAGTTTTCCTCTTTTTACAGTGTCAGCAGTCTAAATGAAGGTGGTTACAGCTGGTCTGACTCTTCTCTGGGGCTGCAGCTCTGCTGGGTGTCTAAAATTACAGTTCTGGCAGTTGTGGGTTCAGAGTGTTGAGCTATGGGGTGACTCTGACGGTCCACAGGATCATCGTATTGGGGAAGAGTTTCATCTAAAGGAAGATCCCCGTCTGGGAGGTAAGGCGGAGGAGGGAGATCAAACCAGGGAGGCCGACTACAGAAAAACAGGAAGAAAACGCACTTTGTGAGCTATTACATAAAAAAACCCTTTTAAAACCTTTGACTTGGACTAAAAAATAAAAAGAAATGAAAAAAAATGGAGCAATTTTTTTTCTAAATTTATTTTTATGGTCAATTACTCTGTTAATTTGTTTTTTTTTTTTTATTTTGAGAAGTTAGATAAAATTTGACAATGAGTAATTCCCCAAAGCTGATTAGCTGTAAGCTGGAAAACAGCAAGAAGTGATCTTTTAAACAAAAAAATTAGTCTGTAAACAATCAAGTTTCTTCAACCTTTGTTCTCTAGTTTCAGTTTTCTTTTATGTGAACAAGTTTTTAAACTACAAAACATTCTGCCTTTGTCTATTAATAAATGAGAACCCAACTGATTAGAGGATTAAATGACTGTTTGTTACAAATTACATAAAAGCACCACAGGGACTGTAGTTGACGGATAGTTCTGCAGAAGCAGATTACTCTTCTGACAACAGAACACTTTCAGCACCACTGTTTCTGCTTTGGCTTCTGGTTTATTGTTTGCGATGCAGATAAACTGCAGCTGACAACATCTGCACAGCTGGTGGAATCATTATTCCTCTCACCTGGCATCCAGAACAGCTTCTGAGTACGATGGAGGCGAGTCCAGTGAAAGTGTGGAGGGATACAGGGTTCCAGACAGCAGCTGCAGTGCTTGAGGCGTTGAACTGTATGAGCCTGCTGCAGTGGCCGACCCGGGAGAGAGACCTGGACCTCCAGGATGTATGTGGCTCCGGTCCAGGATGACCAAACGGGACAGCAGGAGGGGCTGGTGGTGGTGTGAGCTCCCTCGAACACTCCTGGGTAACAGAACGCTGCGTTTCCTCTGGTGATGAAGAACCAGAGCCAGCAAAGCCACCACCAGGACGAAGATGACCGCGCTGCCGATGACAGCGTAGGTGATGCTGGGGTAATAGCTCAGATGATAGTCCAGCGTCACAAAGTCCTGAAAGTCCTGGTGAGGAGCTTCTGTGAAAGAGAGGAGGGAGATGAGGAAAAAAAAAACCCAGATGCATGTTTGTTGGAGAAGGAAGAATAAGGTTTGGTGAAGAACAAACAAAAGGAATAGAAGAAGAAAGGGAGGCTGAGGAAATGGGAAGATGAGTTGTAGAGTTGAACAGCCAGGGGGAATGAAGACAGGAGTGGAGGAGACAGGCATGAATACCAAGCAGTAATTTTTTTTAAGGTTTATGTTAAACTGTATTTTGTTTGATTTAATAACAACAGCTGCTCTTGGAGATGAGAAGCCTAACAACTGCCAGACTCCCCCAACAAGCCATCAGTGCAGAGGCGACTCCGGAGCACCCCTCCTAAGATGAAAAGGAGGGACCCAACTTTTTAGTACGAGAGAAAAGAGAAGTAACAAATCAGCTGAATGATTCTTTGTGAGGGCAAATCAGCCTCTGGCGTTTTATTTAATTTAAAATGTGACTTGAGTTGTTCTGCATTAAAGATGAGAGAAGGCCAAAACCCACCAGAGGCAGTCACACATTACTGTGTTTGTCACAGGAACAGAAAGAGCCTGCAAACCATTTAGAAGTCCAGGGAACTCGGTGCCCACCACGAGAGCTGAGACTCACAGTAACAAAATCAGAACGAGCCACTTTACTGCCTAAAATGAGGTAATGGGCGACCGCAATGCTGGAGAACACCGCAGCTTATTATTCCAGATAGGATGAGGGAATAGCACTTAAACATTTCCACTGACTGATATTACAGTGAGAGAATTTCAATCAGGCACTCGGGATGGAGCTCGTATAAATGTGTTTCAGCTTATCAGCTGACAGCACTGTTATATTAAGGAGAGGGGAAGAGAGACGGGAAGGAATCCTATTTATTACCAAACTGCAGAAAGGATTTGCTAATGAGGAGCGAGCTACATAAAAGCATTTTACAGTTGCTGTTTCAGTTCAAATTACACTTATGCCTCAAGGGACTGTGAACATCAAACGTCTGTGTATCTCATAAAAAGCTTAAAACACTCAGCGGAATACTTTGTGTCTTCCAGGCTTCCGTCACTCTACTTAAAAGTTGATGAGCATTAAAAACTGACGGCCTTGAACGTAGACCTTTCTCAGTCTGCTTGCCATCAAGCAGGCAGGATATTGTGAAATTGCTCGCCAGGAAATGACCATTATCAGATATCTGAAGTTTGAATCAATAGTCTGAAAATGCTTCCATCTGTAAGAATTAGACCCCAACAAACTGCAAAGCCCGCAAGTCCTTCTGCTGCATTTTAAAGTATTCCAGGTTTAGAGAAACTTACCAGCTCTTTAAGGATTTGTTCAGACCTGCATTAAGATTCCTCCCACATTTACAAGGTGGAGGTGTAGAGTCTCCGAGAATCAAAGCAAACACACAGACAAAAGCACAAACCAATGTGACCCTTACACCGCAACTTAAAGATCTGATTCACAAAGATATACCAACTGGAATGCTGTTCAGAGTTGTGGGCTGGAATAGAAAATGTGTTATATAATCCAACGTTTGCAAAAGTTGTGTGATGCTGTGGAAAGTACAAATAAAAACAAAGTGCAGGGCCTTCACATCCTTTAGAGTTAGACAACGTGGGTAACTGAAGAGAAAATCTGGATGGGAGACAAAATCTGACTGCTTCTTAAAAAAATAAAAGTCTAAATCAAATTTAGTGCCAACTATCTGTCTAAAAAATGTTAGAAACTGTTTTTCCATCACATCTCATCTCTTTTAATATTACTCTAGAAGAGTTTAAAACTGAGGACACCCAACTGACTCACTGGCTGTTTTGACTTGATGTAATTAGTTTTGAGATATTTCTTTTCCAGGCTATTTTTTTTGCCAACCCATCAAAACTTGAAATTACAATGCTGGTATCACACAGGATAAAACCGAGCTTATGATTCTCCTTTAATTAAAAGCACAATTTGTATGGTCTGCAAATCAATGAAATACATTGTTTAATTAAACAACAATCCAAATGTTACCCAAGTATCAAAAACCAGAATAGACAGCAAACCAAGAAGATATATGTTAATAAACAAGCTTGTGTGTGAAAAAGGGATTATTTTTCGTACAGGTTTTCTGGCTTTTCAAAGTGTAGCGGTTCCCAAAGGCATGGCCACCTAAAATGACTTCACCTGACCTAGAATCAGTTTGGCACAAGCTACCTGTTACATGGTTGTTTCTACATGCTGGCATGAGAATTAAACAAAATAAAGGAACATTTATAACTCATGAATTAACTCTTCTATACACTGTGTGTATTTGTATGTAAATGGTCATATAAATGCACTTTCACACCATGTGTTAGACATGTATTAACGGTTAGAAAATGTTTGAATTCACTACATACTTATCCTGCAGTGCATTAATAATGAAGGCAGTTGCTAGTAGTCTTTTTGTTAACCCTTCAAAAGTGAAGACTATTTATGCTCTAGTAAGTATTTGTTAATGTAACACGCAAGTTCCTTTTCAGCTTATAACAAAAAAAGAAGGTATGCTGTATATTTCCCTTGCTTGTCGAACTTTTACAAAAGAATACTGTAGTTATAAAATCTACAATTTGTGAGAACACTGTGGCTAGAGAAGCATGCCTACAATACATGTTTGTTTGTTTTTTTACTTGTTTTCCTTTTCTTCTAGACATGTTGTTTGTTTGCTCTGTCTACCTGACCTTGAAGCCCTGGGGGAGCTTCTGCTGTGTGTGTAACTGTGCTCACACATAATGTTGAATTCACAACAACATCTAGCCTGGCGCACAGCCTATTTATGTACCCGTGTGCAGTCAGGGGCCCCATGCCTTAATTAAATTTAATCTAATTCAGATGCTCCACCCGCCTGCTGCCCCAACTAAGAAAACCAGCCAATAAAACAAGCCCCCCACGACCCCTCCCTTGTGATTTAAAATTGGCTAGTCCTTCACGCTACCAATTAATCATGGACCGGACTCTCAACAGAGAGAGACGAAAACAAAGAATTATTTCCATAATTACCTAGTAAAAAAAAGAAAAGAGCGCAAATAAAGAGATCCCAGCCCTGCCAACCTGCGCGGCTTTTCAGGTTTCAGAGCATTCCTCTGGGAGCAAAGAGAAACACACACAAAAGAAACTCATAATGCTGTAATGTGAACAATGGGAGCGTCTTCGGAAGATTCGTGATAGAGAGCTGAAAGGCTGCCGCAAATCACAGAGGGGATGAAAAGACGAGCAGAGAAAAGATGGGAGACTGAAACAGCCTCTCTTTTTTTGGTCGTTGAGAAGAGGGGTCCTGTGTGTCTTTGTCTCCCCGTACTGTGAGTGAGATTAAATTTTAGGTTCTGTTTCTCAACACCTTCACCGCTGCAGTAAGAGTGCAGAGAAAAGCATGAAGATTTAAAGCAAAAAACAAGAGTAAATAAAAGTACTACTATAAAGAAATCAGGCGTTTAAGACATCTTTGACGTCTGTTTTTGTTTCTTTTATGTTTGGCTTTCATTTGGAATAAATTTGTCTCTGTTTCTGTTACAAGTTTCTTGATGTGTCACAGCGGTTTGTGTTCTCATTTTCTCTGCAACATCTTCAGTGTTCATGGGTTGTCTTTTAATATTTTTTATTCTGCTTTGCATCTATTTTTAGCCTCATCATCGTTTATAGCTTACTTAATTTACTGAACACATTTGGGCCTTAAAGCTTTTATTTTTATTTTTTACAACTCCCTACAGTGTCCTGCACTAAAGCTCTAATTTACTTTTAAACTAAAACTTGAAATCCCACCAAATCAAATCAACATTTACACATAAAGTCAGTTCATTGTAGAACTCCATATTTAAAGCTGTTTTGAATTGTGAACCTTTCTGAAAGCTCCTTGTAAACTGTATTTCTGTAAAAATAAAAATAATAGAATGAAAATAATATAAATAAAAAATGTTTTTTATATCTAAATGTTGACTAATTAAAAATGTAAAAGGTGCATGGAAAAAAAAAGGTTTTGCTCTCATAATTCTGGGACTTCATCTGATCTGATTCCACCACCGTGCAGAACTATAAGAGAAGTATCTTATTAGTCCCAAACTAATTCATTTGCAGAAACTACATGGCGAGATCATAGTAAAAGGATGGCAACAAAAAAAAACAAAAAACAAATTTTGAAATCCATTACAAGTTTCCCTATTTTGTTGCGGCTGAAAAGGTTTAGAGACACCAACACTGTCCAACAACAGCAGAGCCGCTCAGTCGCTGTTAAAAACAAGCTCTGAGTGGCATCATAAAATCCTACATAATCATCATTTCAGACACTAATTGGAGCAGAACAGCCATTTCCAACCAACAATACATAATATATTAATATATAGTTATAGTTCCTTAGATAAATAACTTTAACTAATTGGCTTTAATAATGTATGTGAATGTTTTGTACAGTGCCCTGAGACGACTCTTGTTGTGACTTGGCACTGTATTAAGAAACTGAATTAAAATTTTATTACAGTGACCAAGCAGAAATATCTAAGCAGTTACTGGGAGATAAACTACTAAAAACCAATATGTAAAAAAAAAAAATAATAATTTCGATGTATCTGCTCTCAGAGGTAGTGATACATCTGCATGTTTAAACAGATGCACCTTGGCTCTTTAATAATCTCCCTCTGCACTTCCCTCAGTGGCCCCAGCACCTCTCACACTGCATCCATACTGTATTCATAAACTCCCAAACCTTCCATATGTGCAGGCTTGGGGAGAGGGGTGAGGTGCAGCCTTTCAAATAGGCCACTTTAATTACATCAGAGTGCCTTCTACCCACATCTCAGCCTATCCGCTCTCACCTCCACTCCACTACTCCCAGTGCAATTTAGGTCCCTCTCTTGTCTCTCCTCTGCTGTCTCTCTTGCCCTCCCCTCAGCTCTCCTCTTTCCTCTTCACCCACTATTTCATGATTTACTCTCCTCATTCCACATCTTTTCACCAATGGAAATGGCATGCATCTAGCCTTTATAATGTACAACAACTGAACTAAGCCTGGATTAAGTACTCAACAGAATATTAATAAACTATAACAAGTCTTTTCATTTTTTTTGTTTTGTGATTTCATTAACACTGCACTAACACTTACATAGTACCTTTTTCTTCCAGCAGTATTTTACCAGTCTTAAAACATTTTTTATGTATATTTATCTGCCCCCTTGCATCAATATATTATCTTCATACAAATAAAAAGAATTAGAGAAACATGTAACAGTCACAGAAAGCATAGCATATAAAAAAGGAAGTTGGAGAAGAGATATGTACCATCCCAGACTGAGTACTTTATACAAAGTTCCAAGAAACTTAACACTGGAGGTTTCAAACCAGACTTAAATCTATTACAAGAGGCTGTGCAATACAGGCCCCCACTGTGTGCTTTATTCAATGGAAGGACACACTCCTTTCAGCCTGCATGTCTGGGTACCATCCTTTCCAAACCTGGAAATGCTTCCTTTTCTCTTCTGCTTTTGTGTGAAATGAAAGGAGCCATGAAAGTACTTTTTCCATCTTTGTGGCAACTCACAGTCTAATTTTTCAATACCTCTGGCAATTCTTTTGCATACCATGCAGAATGACACAACCACAACTGAGTAGGAACATGATGGATTCAGGGTTTTTTTTTTCTTCTTATATATATAGTACACTTAAGATTGAAAGAACACGAGAAAGCTCAAATTTAAGTAGCTACATTTTTGAATCAGACATTTCAAGGGCCACCCTCATCTGTTTGTGTGCCTGTATGCTTAAGTTGATCATTCTGCATTAGAAAGGGTCCTCGAAAGAAAAGATCTGTTTTATAATCTAGCACAGGCCATGAGCAAAAAGGGAGGAAGCTTTCATATCAAAACCGTCAAAATATGCATTCGCTGGAATTTTATGAAAGAAGAAGTCCACCGAGAGATGCCACAGCACAGGATGAGGCAGAATATTGGTGCACAGAAAACCATTTGCAGTTACTGAAGCAAAGTGAGTGCCGCTGTTGGTGCACAATGAGCTATTGAGCATGCAGTGATTAATACAAGATCTGAAGCCCTCTTTTGTCTGCCTTTAATCAAACTGTGCTGCAGATCAACAGCAGACCGGCCGTTGGGTTGCAGAGACACAAGCCTGCTTTTGCTAATGAGCTGATTCCTTTGTTCTGATTGGCTACCTGCCATTGAATATGCTAACTAACCACTGTCAGGCTACCTTCATCTGAAGGTGGAGAAGCAAAATAAAATGAAAAGAAATCATGCCAATAAAAGACTCTACAGATCTTTAACGCCACACTTACAGTGTAAACCCCCTTCTGGTTTGTTTCAGGGGGAGGGGACAGGGACTGAAATGATATGCTGTACTTTTGTTTTACATTTAAGACTATATTTGCATTCACAAAGTCTCTGTTTTAGGAGAGCCCAGAGTAGGATGGGGGTAGAAGGCAGGGAAGTAATAATCTTCTATGTTGCTCTTAGCGTCTTTTAGTTGCTAGATGTTGGTCACAGTGGTGCTTCCCTTGACTGATGCTGTTAAAAAAATTGGGACTGTTGGCTGTTAGGAAGAACAAATCTTCAAACATTGCTGATTGCAGTAGCAGGATAAAAAAGAGCCACTAGGGGGCAGGAAGATCACATTTTTATTTGGCTCCACAGAAGTGTTAATGTTGGGAGGGCATCCAGTGGGTGGAAGAGTGTGAAAAGGGTGGCGTGCCATCTGCCCTAAAACATATCCATAAACAAGTCCAGCAATAATATACAGCTTTTACATATGTACATATATATTTTTCCTGACCTGGTGTAAAAGGCCACTTTCAAATTTTCATGTCTAAAAGAAGCAGGGAAAAAAAAAAGATTCAACAATTCTTTCATCCTAATCCAAAATGAGCTCATTAAACAGCTGCAGCATGCTGGTAAAACCAGAAAAAAAGGTGGAAACTGTTAACAAAAACTTGTGGCTTGTTTGGTGCCGTCATGTCTTTATTGTGTCCAGGCTCCACATTAAAGACATCTCTACAGTGCAGACGTTTAAGGGGTGAAAAAACAAACTCTTAAATGACTGCAGGGTATACAGTCTCAATAAACAAGGCCACAAATAAAAAAAAACGAAAACTGCCCCTTTTTCTTTTTTTTAAATTACGTCTGCAATTAAACCCAAGTCTACATCTGGGAAAATAACATGACTAGGCTGCAACTAGAGCAAGCAATTTTCTCTTTTACTTTTAGTTAGTAAGCATTTGGTCTTATTTTTAAATCACAAAAATGCCAAGAGATGGGAATGTGGCTGATTTATTTGTCAACAACAACCAACAAAAAACTGCTGGTGAAATTGCAATTCTATGTACTTTCCTTTCTCTACAATTTTTCAATACTTTGAAAACATCCACAGTTTTTGTTGCAGAGCAGAACTTAGTGTTTTTTTCTGTCTAATTAAACTTTCTATTGGAATCTAATCGCTTTGAAATCCAGATCATTTCAGACGATTCAGTCATGTGATGCTGACAGTGTTTGCAACAAAAAGGTTTACTGAAAAAAAAGTCTTGTTTAATTTTTAATTCAACACATATGCACCTTGCATCGTTGCCAGCCAAACATGTTTGCTTCTGTGTCGTAGCTTCTAGATGAGACATGTCCACTCAGCCACAGCTGATGGATGGCTTTCTGTACAGGTATCTTTGACAAGAAACTACACCTTTAAAGCATGTTTTATGTGAAAGATACTGGGAAAAAAATGAAAAAGTTATTGTCCAAAATCTGCCCTTGAGGATAGAACAGAGAATTTTTATTTGAGTAACTGATAGGTATGAGGTATTTTTCAGCTGAATAAATATTTAAACACTCTGACCTGATCTCACAATAAGAGTTTTTTGAATAACTGCTTTCATTTATTCACTGAGTTAAATATCTTCAATGTTACAGAAAGGTAAAATGGTTTTGCTTTGTGATGTTTGTAAAGACATGTCACCTTGTGGATCCCAGAACAAAGGCAACTGTAAAATTTCATCAGACCCTCAAGAATTCCAAACTAACTTTTAAAACCACTGCTCCACTGAGATCCTAAGGACATGCATGCTGTAGTTAAGTGCCTAATCACCCTTTCTGACCTCTGTTAAGCATTAGAGTTTTTCGCTGCCAACCTTTGCTGCCAACAAACTTCCCTTTGTTGGAACATGAAACACTGACTGATTGAAAGCCGTTCTGCCAAAGCACTCTCAAAGTGAAGCACACAAACCACACTGCAACAGCACTTTTCCAGATCCCTTTGGCAGCATACAATTAATATTCATGCTGAGCATTGCCAGCCTGTTCCTTTAGCGGTGGCTTGTCATGTAATGTATGTCAGTCTGTGGATGTCTAGTCTCATTAATTCACCTGGAAAACAAATGAATGAAATCTTGTTTGTGTCCTAATGCTTTCTGGGAAGCAGGGGAAAATGTTCCTGAAGTTATGTTCTTTTTTTTTTTTTTTTTGTCTGCGTCCACTTCTGTCCTCCTATCTGCCTGTTCCTCACGTGTGTTTCTGTGTGTGAGCAGTGCTTTAAGGAAAGGAAAGTTTTCATGCTTCATCAGGCCTCTATTTGCCTGTCCTGTAATAACTTTGCTCGCTCCATTGCCTGCCACTATCAGACCCCCACCATAACACTCACTCACAGCTTACTCAGTCACCACAGGAAAAGCGGAGGGGTGGTGGGTTAGAGTTAATGAATGACTTCGGGATCTGGAGAACATTCGCACAGAAGGAAAAAAAGAAGGAGAAGAAAGTGAATGGTTACTTTTAGGCAGGTGTCAAAGTATACAACGCTGTTAATGCAAAAAAAAATTGTCATCCATGAGGGAAAGTGATGACATCAACTGAGACTGCAGAGAGTCAGCTGCCACATGGGAAAAAACAACTCAGGGGCAACAAAAGCAGGAGCATGTGCCAAATACCATGCTACTGCACTATGTTGGTATATTTAAAGCCTCGTTCGTGTCTGTGTGGGTAAGCCTTTGAGTCCCTGTCAATGCAAACATGCTGACATCCATGCTATTTTTGGCTCTGCTGTGCTCCAGTGTTAGAATTAGGGGATCAATAGTTACACTCCAGACTAATAGCTGGCAATAATGCAGTGGTTTGTAAATTGTCTTGTTCAGAAGAAAAGAAGGGGAAAAAAAGCACTTCAAGTGATATCTCAACAGAAATTTGATGCAATTGTTGTGCCTTTGTGATGGCCGAGTGATAAGTTGCCCAAATGTGGATAAGAACAATCCCCTTACGTTATGTCTTCAAAACAAGCAACTTGTTGTTTTTCTTCTTTTACTCAGGATTTTATCTGTTTTCTGTTTAACATCTTTCATATGGGAATTTTACCACTGCTGTTGGTCCTTTTGGTCACAAAACTCTGGGCTGCACTCGGTCATTCGAAGAAGGACCTGACAGAACCTCACCATCAGATACAGGTGACATTTTAAAGACACGTGGTAATGAGCTAATTGATGGTATAACTAAAGGTTATTCCAAAGGGTATTCTCACCTGCTTCAAGACAGCCACCACCATCTGAGCATCTAAACATCGAAAGTGTCCAGTTTGAACCTTTAAACATCTGCACCATGATTAGGGAAAGATCAAAACCCACAGTACTTTCCAATTAGGAAAACCTATTAAGGTTAAACTTCAAAGCCAAGTGTTTCAGTGTTAGCTCAAATCAATGTGTGAAAGATTTTTGTAATCAATTTAAAAGAAAAGAATAACAGAAAGGAAGAAGAAACAAAACACAAGCCACTTCTTAAATAAAGGAATTGTATGACACTAAAACAGAAAGAAAGGTGAAGCGCGGTGGTAAGTGGGACAGAAGAGTAGCCACTGTGAAAGCAGATACGAGGTGTAATCAGGGCTAAAATACTTAGGATGCTGGCGAAAGGAAGACAATAAATTTCATTTCTGTTTATGTGTCTCACAGAGTCAGACTAAGCAAGAGAGGTGATTTTAGGGACACTCAACCTATTGTTCTTTTGGTAACATGTTGCATGCTTTAGCTGAGGCACCCAGAAGGGAATTTCATGTCTTTTTTGGAAAGCTTTTAGTGAAATGATGTGGCTGTGAAGGGTTTACTTTTTGTCCTGGAGGAAAAAGGAAGAAAGGGGAGGGTGAGAGGTTGCTCAGGATTGTTGAGGCCCCTTTGAATAAAAGCTTGTCCCACTAGTCCTCTCAGGCAAAATCTCCATGGCAACTGTTCTTTGGCACTAAAAGGTAAGTTAGGAATGAGCGTTGAGGCGATGTGTAGCCTGAAAACTGAACTCGCAAACAGAATGCATGCGCACAAGGCCTTAATGTGAGGGAACTGAGTGTGGAGGCTGCAGACATTCTTGTTCAGGTCAGCATGAATGGAAAGAAATACGTATTCAAAAGTTTTGATCAAGCTCTGCAGGACAGACGACTGTTATAAATTATAGCCTGTAGGCTTCACTGATAGCATGCAAAAGCAGAAACCCCGACTCATCTGACATAATAAGTGACAAAATGATGATATGAAACAACTGCCTATAAAGGTATAAATGTTCTTGAGGCCAAGACATTTACTTTCTGTAACAAAGGGAATAAAAATGTAAACAAAATAATGTAAATAATGAACATAAACACAACTTAAAAATGGTTAATATTTGGTTGACTTGAAAATCATGTTTAAAAAAGAAAACAACAACAAATACTGTAGATGGTATTCAAAGTCCTAAATCAATCACGTCAATATTCTAGTCAACATGCTCTTTTGTTGCCTTTATCAGTCATCTCATCTCTTCTGCAGCTTCAGTAGGTGTAGCATTAATTTACTGATTGAAGATTTGCTTGATTAGAACGTCACAGGAGTACAAGATATTCAACATACAGGTGCTGGTCATAAAATTAGAATATCATGAAAAAGTAGATTGATTTCAGTAATTCCATTTAAAAAGTGAAACTTGTATATTATATTCATACATTACATACAAACTCATATATTTCAAAAGT
>NC_051440.1:19735861-19748792 GCF_001649575.2 Kryptolebias marmoratus | reverse complement strand
GAAATAAACATTTGAAATATATGAGTTTGTATGTAATGTATGAATATAATATACAAGTTTCACTTTTTAAATGGAATTACTGAAATCAATCTACTTTTTCATGATATTCTAATTTTATGACCAGCACCTGTAGTTATCCTAAGCATGAACACAGTTAGCACAAGAAAATGACAAAAAACAAAATGTTATAATGGAAGATACAGAATGGTTTATAAAGTACTCTGAAAAGTTTCTGATCTAAAAGTTGTTCAAATGCTGATAAAATACATATTATATCCATGTATAGGATGAGTGTTTGATGGATGAAAGAATAAAGGAACACAGAGAAGAAAATCCACAGCTAGAATCAAATCATAACTTATGCAACTATTAGGGTGTTATCTCAACCCTGAAAAACAGAATAAAGGTCAATTTCTTCTAAAAACATTTGCATTTAGGCAAAACAAAACAAAACAAAAAACAAGAACATTCAAACAGCCAGTTTCATGATGCTCCTGAATACACTAAAATGAAAAGTTCATGCATTGCTTCAAAATAAAAAAATCTGCAGGAAAAGCCTCTAAGAGTTAAAAAAAAAAGGTTGTACTTTAACAGGAACCTATAGCTGTCATAATATATTTGCAAAAAATAATAAAAGTTAAAAAATAAAAATCCTGCAGTTAGATAGTTTGTGCTTTTTTACCTCTCCGATGGGAGCGGCCTCAACATTTACACGCTGCGGTGAGCAAACCAGTAAACAATAACTGCAGCTTGTTTTAAGTGGAACGTGTTTCCTGTGTAAATGTCACTTTTAACGCATCAGCCATTTTAAGGCAGCTAGTCTGCAGGTTCGTGGGATCAGTTTGTCACAAATAATCCAGCGGGCAACGTTAAATTAACAAAGCACCAAAAAAAAAAAAAAAAAAGAAAAGAGACGAGGTTTTGGTCATGTGTGCATCTATCCATAGTTGAACTTGTATAATTTGTCAGACAGAATCGATCACAAGAAACAGAAAAATCCATTAAGTAACATTCTGAAATAGAAAAAATAAATAAAATAAAAAATACTTACATATATATATCATAAAACTACAGTTTTACTCTTTTTTTTAACAATCTGGAAAAAAGGTTATTTGTGGAGCAGGTGATTTTCAACCCGACAGTCCTCATATATCTGTTTTTCAAGACCAGAGCTAAGTATAGGCAGACTGCTAAGGATTGTTAAAGGTGCAATAAAAAGCTGGTCACCTTCCACCCACTGCACAGAAGCAATTTATTCTGGCAGCCCGTGCTAGAAAAAGTCTGAGCTCTGTATGAGGAGACTGCTGAGGAGGAAAAAAAACCCAGAAGATATAGCTTCAGAACAAGTGGGTTAAACTTTGCCTAAACACACCTTTTCATACTGTATACACAGATGCAGTCATTGGTATACAATCCTGCTGGGATGGACACACAAACAGTGTCTTCAGAAAGCACTCACAAAACACCAGTACCCTCACACACTGCCACTCCCTTTCTTCGCTTGAATTCTTCACCTGGTTAAGAAAGAGAACAAGACCCCCCGGTACCCATTTTACCTTTTAATCCCCTCTCATTTAACAATAAGCCTGGTCAGCCAAGTGGAGGCGTAATGAGTCCCTGCGTGTTTTATCAAAGTTAGACAACAGAGCAACACAACCCACTGCTGGAGGTGTGTGGCTCCTGCTCATATCTGTGTTCACCTAAAGAGGAATCAATGACTTCTGCCTGAGTGATAAGAGGTGAAGCGCGATGGTCAGTTGTGCAGCTTGTACACACCCACTCCAAGTGTGACAGCTTGGCCTGAGGAAGAGTACAATG
Organism: Kryptolebias marmoratus; assembly: GCF_001649575.2. Taxonomy (NCBI): domain Eukaryota; kingdom Metazoa; phylum Chordata; class Actinopteri; order Cyprinodontiformes; family Rivulidae; genus Kryptolebias; species Kryptolebias marmoratus. Next base: position 19,746,974 of record NC_051440.1, on the reverse strand, counting down.
GTGTGCCTCGAAAGGGAGGCTTGCACTTGGAGGCCAGAGATAAGTCTGGTCCCTGAGCATTTTCAAAGATAAGTGATTGACCTTTTAAGAATGGTGAGTCAAGGTGAAGGGGACCAATAATGAGAAGCAGTGCTGATGAAAACTAGGCAATGTTATGGGAAAAAAAAAAAAAAAAATCAAGTCATATTAAAAGTTTGATTTGCCTCATCAGAAGTAACAACCTTGATGTGGAATTTGCAAACCCTGCACATCCCAGCTTATCCATATTTTTTCTCCAGGTTTGCATCTTTCCACACTTCCAGGATTAGAACAGCAGCTACTTTTTAGGCAACCAATCACACGGGGAGAAAGTGTCCCCACGATAACCAAGAAAATGAAGGAAATGTGTTTTTTGTGGTTTCTGTCTGCCTCATGTTGAACTTGTTTGATTTGTCACACAGATAAGATCACAACAAACAAAAAAAGGCCCATTTCTTGGGACAGATCATACTGATCCTGAATATGGGGTAGTGCTTTGCATTTATCGCTATAACAGATATAAGATTCTTGGGAGCTGTGCTGTCAACACTGACATGAGCGGAAGCATTTCTCTTCCTTTATGAGGGGATGGAATGAAGCACTGATTAGCGTTGCAGGAAAAAAATAAATTAAAAAATACAACTTAATCTTGAAGATTTTTCAAATGGTCTGTGTTCTGAAGGTTATACAGTAGATATAAAGTCAGTGAGGAGGCTAATATACTTACCTCGGTTGGAGAGATATCAATCCAATAAACCTAAAAGCTCCACTGCTGCTTCTTTAAATTAATTACCCCACCTCTCCAATTCCTAGTATTCCTTACTGAAACTACATCTTCCATTTCGGCATTTTCCCAATTTCTTTTTATTTTCACTGTACAAATGTACAACTTCCATGTCACTTTCAACATTTTCCACAATTTGTCTAATAAAGCTGAGTTGCAAAATCTGAGACAAACATTCCTTAATAAAAAAGAAGCATTTTATACAAATTTGTAAAGATGAATCACATTAGAATTTAAATAAACTTATATATTTATGTTTTTCTAAACATTCTTTCTTATTTTAAGAGCTTAGATAAGAAGGTCGAAATATTAATGATAAATGCCAACACAAAGTCAGCCAATAAGACAAAGTTTATTTAGGAATATTGTTGATCTCATTATATATTCCATCATGCCACATGAAGATCTTTTAAATCAGCAGCACGTCAGATATTATAGTGTTTCTCACCACATAGAGAATCAGCAAAAGGATTCAATAATCCATAAATACCTTTCAAAGTTTCCAAAATTGTAATCTTCACATCATTGGCTGTTTTTCTGACTCCAATTCTGTTTTCTACTGCTTCAAGAATCTTTCCAATTAATTGGACAAGAAAACTAAATATTGCTCAGCGTTTCTTTGTCTATATTGTTGCAATTGTAAAAGGCAGATATGATTTTATGAAGCTTTTTCTCTGCTGTACACACTCTCTTTGTTGACGGTGATTGCAGACTGTTCTCAAAGCTCTGTGTAATTACCTTTACTTGATTGCACATTTCCTTGCAAGGCTCCCCTATTTTGTAATGCAAGAATTCTAGTATAGTTCAGTCACCTCCTTTCTGACCTGCTGTAGACTGTCAGCTGTGTTTTCTGTATTCAGGCCACAACACTGAGTGCATCTCCCATGACTTGCCTCTGCACGGCATAGTAATAGACATGAAGGTGTCGGCTCCTCTGTTAGTGCATAGATCAGATGTGCAGGCATAAAGTGGTTTATCTCTGATATGTTGCTCTCTGTAAGCTTTCTACTTTCACAGCAGACTTTGGGGATCTCTAAGTACATGAGGAAAAAAAAACCTACTCACTATCTGGGAAAAAACTGTTCAAGCATTTGCTGGAATCCATATTGCTGCTGTGTAGATGGAAAGTTGAATTATGCATTTTAAATAAGCAGTCTACAGTTTCCTTGCTTCATCTGAAGTTTTGTCCTGTTTTTTATATATTTGAAATGCTTAAGATACAAACGGCTGTGTGTGTTTCTCTACTTTGCGCTTTTCTTTCCCATTCAACATCCTCCCCATGCTTGAGCAGCACAAAGAATAAGACTCAAACAAACCACAGGCTGATGGCTAACGCATACATACACCCTCCACTATAGTTTGACAAGCTGAACATTAACAATTGTAGCCTGCAAACATTTCGAACTGCACAAAACTTTTATCAGCTTTAGTGTACAACTCTAATGATCAACATTTGTGAAGATTGTAATGTATGCAGAGCATTACTACAACAGATAACTGTCTCAGCGCACATCAACATAAAAACAGAAAAGCTCTCAATTTCAGTTCTTTCTACAAATCCGGATGGCTGTTTTTCAGCCACTTAGACTTTGAGAAGCATGCTAATTTCTTTCAAATGTTTTGTCACACAATATGAGCAGTTTCTGTATAACTCAACCAATTGCTCCATTAACGCTTTCTTCCCAAAATCTGTTTTTTTTTTTTTCGAGTACACACAGACACAGAGATTTCAAAAATCTCAATTCTGAAAACTGTTTGTAATATTCTTAGAACTCCAGTTCAGAAAAATTATTTGTGTAAAATGCAAATAAAAACAGAAAGCAATGATTTGCCAATCTCAGTTCAGACGCTGACGTTTCCAGGTGGTGTTCTCATATGACCTTTTCTTTGCATGATGGGGCTTTAACCTGCATTTGTGGATGGCACGATAAACTGTGTTTACAGACTATGGTTAGTGGAAGTGTTCCTGAGCCCATGCAGTGATGTCCAGAACAGAATCAGACCTGGTTTTAATCTAGTGCTGCCCGAGGGCCCAAAGATCACAAACATCTAAAACATCCAATATCCACTTTTTTTTTTCATACCACTTACTTTTACAACCTTTTTTGCCCCGTTGTAACTTTTTTTGAGTTTTGTTGCTTTAAACACTGAAAATGTTTCTTTGTTTTATGTTCAACTTTGAATAAGATATGGGTTTTCCACATCTTCACATTCTGTTTTTATTTACCCTATATATATTGTCCCAACTTTTTTGGCATTTAGGTTGGAAGTTTTCTCACCAAAATGATGTACAAATTGGGCAAAAAAGTTCATTTGGTAAAATATCCATATTGGTTTGAACAGAGCCTTAAATGTTCAACTGTACAAAATCAAGAACTGCTGTATCTCCTGCAAGATCTGCGCTGATTTTATCCAGAGATTATAAGTGTGCCGAAATTATTCTCTTTTTCTCTTTTGGTTCTTAAATTGTTTAATTTTATATAAATCTGTCTTTGCAACACTTGTATGGGTATTGTCCTGCTTTGCTTCAGAAAAGCTGCAGTTTTTATTTTATATTATATCACAGACAACACTACAGTCACATTTTCAAAACTTTGACATCAACTTACAACGTAATTATTAGTTCTCCTGATATCACAGACAGCAGGTCCTTCGGTGTAAACGAGGTTTAGTTTAACACCCTTGACCCATTTCTTCCACAGTGTCCTCGTTCCCACTTTGCCGTGAGTTTTTATTTTTTTAAATCTATCTTCTATCTATTAACAGCATTCTTTCTTGTGGTTAATAAATTCAGATCAATTATTTTTTCTGGTTTAGTCTAATACAAATGTTTTGTTTTTTTTTTTAACAAACTTCTATACATCAATTTATTTCTTTAATTGTGTGGATTTTTGTATACTTCATTTTAATAGGACCTCAAGTGACTTCCACATTCACATTAACAGATTATTCCACACACATAACACCCAGCTGGAGCATTTGTTAAGAAACACAGCTGCATCATCATAATCAATCCTCATCCTTTTGCTCACACACACTTTTGTTTCATCTCTGTAATTAGAGCTTTTGAAAGAACACACATTTGCCGAGGATCCCATCCATCAGCAGCAGGCACAGACATGCATGCTCTTATTCGATAACACAGAAACACTATCTTTCAACCACAGAACCCCAGCTGCGACAGATCACACATCAAGTTGTGGCACAGAGTGCAGGTGAAAAACTTTGTGCCTATCTAATTAATAATGCAGCTTCCAGCTTTGCACCATCCATTGCCTGGGGGAATCATATGACACTATGTTCGAAAGAATGATAATGAATGGTTTGAATGTTGCAGGCACAACTTGATGCAGTCTCATGTAAAAAATAGAAAAATGTCCCAGTTCCATAAAAACAACTGAAGAGGAGTACCTGCCAGGCATCGGTAAGTTTGACAATTTGAATACCTTTTGGCAATTTCATTGCCCAGATGTTTTGTAAACTATTTTTGACCTTTAATATTTCCTTGTAGCTGCCTCTCCATTTTTCTCCCAGTAGAAGTGAGTTAACTTTACCTTTTGCATGCACAATTTGCTTTACCAGGAGAAATTTAGCAGCATAAAAGAAAGAAAACAGAACATACTTAAAACCCTCAGTTATTAAAAAAGGTCATATTTTACTAGTTTGTAGTTTTATAACTACATTCTTTGCATCTATGAGAGTAGATTTGCATGTCTCTTCAAAATGTCCCGAGTAATCTCTAAGGTGATTTTTTTTTTTGCTCAGAACTCTTTAAACTCTCGGTTCAAAGCTCCTGTAAAAGCCCAAGATCTCAGAAGACTGCAGAGGCACAGCATTCAGTGCACGAATGCACCATCAAATGGTTTTATGATGGTTGCAAACTCTAAACCTACTAGGAGGCATCATTTCTCAACCTTCCCAAACAATAACTTCTTAAACCGATCTGTTTACGTTCCACCCCAAATCTAGTTTGGAATATGAAAGTGGAAGCATCTATAGAAATTTCAATTGTTCAATTTTCAATCAAGCCTTTTTTAAAAAAAAATAAACTGAACTATTTAAGTTTATGATTCATCAATATTAACATCACTACATACACTAAAACAATCCACACATTGTTGGTCTAAATACCCACATCAGTTGTGAACAGTCCATAAGGTATCATTTATACCTCGGAGTGTGCTGCACAAAAAAGGGTTTCATAATTACAGAGGTAAATAACCACACATTATTGCCTCAGTGAGGTATCCCTTACAAACAATAAGAATCTAACATTAGTACACTTGTTAAAACTGGACAATAATTACACTGATCATAGTACATTAAGCACTTCTGTACAGAACTCTGCTGAGGTTAACTCAAACATCTGAGACAGATGAATTAAAACCGCAGTTTTAAAATTAAAAATGCATACTTTTCATTTAGCTGAAAACGAGATGATTTTTGGCTCTAGATTAATGATCAAAGTAAAAACACCAACAGCTAAACTTTTCAATATCAAGGATGTAAACAATATAAAAAACAAATTCTGTTTTTCATTATAAAATTTGACCAAACTAATGAGTAACACTTTTTGTTATTTATAGCTTTTTAAAAAAAAGAAATCACAGTGGTTCACACAAGGATGCAAACTGAAAAAAACAATTCAAGCTTTGCTACAGGGCTTTAGGGCAGTGGTGTCCAATCCTGGTCCTCACAGGCCACTATCCTGCATGTTTTAGATGTTTCTCTGCTTTGAATGAATGAGTGATTAACAGGATTCTGCAGAACTTGTAGACCTGCTGAAGAGTATAGAAACAACTAAAACATGCAGGATAGTGGCCCGCGAGGACCAGGACTGGGCACCACTGCTTTAGGATATATGCTTATCTAACTTGGAAGAGTTTGAGATGCCGTGTGAAGATAAGGAGTTCTATTGTGCCTGAGCAGACTTTGACTTGTTTTTTTTTTTCTCCAGACACCTTTCACATAGCACAAAGATAATTCTCTGAAAACAACTACGATAACTTATGTCTGGTCTTGTAAACATTTTTGAATGCACCTATTTACAAAACAGCCATTATTAGAAAAATCTGTTCAACAAAGCTGCAGCAAAATCCTGCAGGTATGGGGATAGCTGTGAATGCTGTGAAATGTACAGAGCACTGCGTGTGCTGTTCTTTTCCATGAAACAAAGGTAGTACTAGTAGTAAAACAGAACTGATTTAAATTGGGGTTGGATGTGCATTCATGGCCGACACTGATCTATTGTATGCCATTTCTATAGGGACATATTATTTCATGCATTGTATCTTTCAAGACCAGTACTTTTTTAAACAAAAAAAGCAAAATATAGCAAGACTTATAATCAAATCTGTACATCGCTGTTGCAACAACATATTGTGATTGTACTCACCCAGCAGCTTACATACAATATGTATACACAGATTTGCACACAAATTTGTCCTACAGGCACATTTGTCCCCCCCGCCCACCCTTTACACATTCCCTCTATCAAACAAAGCTGCTAAGAGAGGCACTAAAAGTGAAACACGCCATAAAAATCTCTTTCAATTGTTCTCCAAATCTATTGCTGCTTTTGTCTTCCTGTCCCCGGGCTTTCTCAAGCCTCAGCATGGTTTCAACATGCCTTTAGCATGTGGGTGTCCTCCCGGCACTATCTAACAATTAAAACATGAAAAGGGTTGGATTTGGAAGAGACAAAATAAGAATGAAAATGGGGGGGGGGGGGGGGGGGGNGTTTGAGGCAATGGAAAACTGCAGGAACAGAGTTTTCAAGTCAAGCGTTTCTTTTCGGCTTAGTAGATCTGGACACGGAGTCCACAGCCTGTCAGGGGAAGACTGCACAGAGAACACAGGCAAGACAAGCCGGTCCTTGATGAGAGGAGTTAAGACAGTGGGGCAGCAGGAGGTGAAATTTAAAACAGAAGTCGTGTGAAAAGGGTGGAAATAGGAGCCAAATGCCAAAACTGACACATGTTGATGGGAGGCTGATGTGTAGAAGGAAAGAGTTGAAAGAGTGACAAGAAAATACGAGAAGACATTTACAAAAAGTGTTAAAAAAAAGAACAGTTGTATAAAGGCACTAAACTAGTCCTTCATTTCCTCTATGACCCTTTCCTCAAAAGGTTTCTTCCAAATGTCTGGATTTTTCTCTTTCCTCTCCACACTTTTCTACCATTGTTCAAACACTTGTTTTCCATTTTATTTGTTGTTTTCATCCTTACCATCTCACTACTTTTGTCTAACCTGCTTTGTTTCATTCCCACCTCACCACTCTGGCTCATCTTCAATCCACTGATCCTGCTCCTTCACTTTGTTCTCTCCCTTTCCCCAGTGCTTCTTTCTGTTCTGCTCTTATTTTGCTTTTTGCACCTGTCTCGCAGGTTTCTGCCTACTTATTCCCATCTCCACAGATATTTTGTTTTCTGCTTGCTTTCTCATCTTTTTTTTTGCCCTTTCTCTCTCTCTCTCTCTGCCAGCATCCATGACCTTGTCCTCATTTACTGTTTTCAGATCACCATTTTTTTTCCAGCTTCTTGCCAACCATCTTAATTCCCTGTCTCTGCAGAAAATGACTCCAGAAGGTTTTATTTTTTTCCCCTCATATTCTTTGCCACCCTCCCTAATCTCTCATCTCCATCAGCTTCCCTTTCATTCTCCATCACTGTCCCCTGTGCTTTCCTTTCCTCTTTCACTCCGTTGTCTTCACACTAACATTTTACCTTTTCTTTGTTAGCCGATATTCTATCCCCTCGCCTCCTATACTGTCATCTCACACATCTATTTCTCACATTCTCTGGCATGCAATCTCTCTTTTCTCACTCCAGGGGACTCTTCCATTTCCCTCATTCCATTTAAGCCCTCCTTCATTTGGCAGCTCCCTGATGGATACATTCAAGCCAGACGCATACACAAATGCCCTCTTAAACTGCACGCATGGAATCACATTGCAACACCCTGCTGCAATATATCAGACCTTTCTAATTGCAGGGGAGTTCTGTTTATTTTTTACAACCATATAATGGGAAACCATATAATGGGGAAATTTATACTGACAGTATTGGGAGGAAGGAGCTCATCTCATTACAGAGTAAGCTGACTGATGCTCCCTTTACTCATGAAAGGTGCAAAAAGCTTCCACTCTGTAATTAACACTTGATCAGTTCCCTTTCAGATTAACCAATAACTAAATGCAAATCGTGGAATCCTAGGTAATGTTAAACACCTGAAATATTCAGTGACCCAAATCTTTAATAATACCTAACCCAGTGAGTTAAATAAGTGGTCTGACTCACTGGACATTGGCAGATGATATAAGCCTAGCTGCTGGCTGCTCCTTTAAAGCTACAGTTTCCCGTTTCTGCTTTCTGCACAGGACTGTTTTCAAAATCGCCTTAGCTTGTGAAAACAACCTCCAAGCAATCAGCCGACACACTAAAACATGGCAAGCTTTGATGAAGATTTGGACTGGGTACTAAGTAAGTCTGTGTGATTCGTTTGGTGAATGGTTGTAAACACCTACAAGTTGTGTATTTACAAGATTTGGAGTGCTTGCATGTTTGCCCACCAGAAACACCTACATTAGTTCTCTGCTAAGTAACTGCAGGGACAAAATCCTGTGTGCATTAACACAACTTGACTGTTTTCTAAAAAGGTACAAACAAGCCAAAGTGTTTTCTTATTCTTCATGAGAGTCTATAGAGATGCAGCCAACTTTCATCTGAAGCGCACACAAAGCCGTGGAGGAGCTGTCTAGAACCAGGACAGCCAATCTGTCTAAACGAGTATAAATGAGCTATTTAAAAAGCCATTTCTTTTGATAAACAGCACTGAAACACTAAATTACTTTGTTAATTACTCAATCAGATTCATTTTTTATACAGACAAAAAAAAGTCTCAGAAATCCTAGGTCATGAATAAACAGCTGTACTTCAAAGTTCTTGATATTTTCTTCTTTTATCAACCTGCAATAGTTTCCAATACCCAGTGTGTGGGAGGTAAATAGTTAGTGAAATAACCTGTTAGTGAAATTACCAAGACATTTGCCTTTTTAACCTGCCATTTTTATGTAAATGACATTAAAAACAACTGACTCCTTAAGTTTTTTGGCAACAGGGAGAATAAGCTAATGTGGTACAATAGAAGCAAACCTGTTTCAAATTAAGTGTAAAAAGTGAGAGGGAGTCAATACTCTAGTAAAAAAAGGGGGAACACAGCTGGCAAATCATTCACAATTTAAAAGCACTTTTTCTCAATGTAAAATTCCAAAGTACTTGCAGACCTATGCTCTCAGACACCTCCTTTGTGTAAAGGTTTCATTCATTTTTCTGTGTTTTGGAACTAAGAGATGCAGTAGTTGTCGGATGCTGCACCATATGGCTCTGCAGTATGGTTTGTCTCTCTCCAATTGGAAGAATCTCCAGGAAGCACACCAACACAAACACTGTTTTAAATGCTGTTGTTCAGATGGAAATTTGCAAATCTCACATGGACCATCTGAGATGGTAAACTTCTGAACTTGTTGTCAAAGGAATAATAATTATCAATATTGTGACCATTCTTTATCAATTTTAGACACTTTAATATAAGTGATAACTCACATTTTACCATAGCAGACATTTATTACTTTTTTCTCTTAACAGTTATTCATGCCTTAATGAATTTGTCAATTTATGATGTGAAGAGTACAACATTAAAACACACACAGCAGAAACTGCGCTGTAAACTGTGTGAGCAGAAGTGTGTGAAGCAGCCTCGTGTAACTGCACCGTTTGTAATTTGTCTTTGTCTTTTATGCCTTCTTCTCTCGGTGATGACTCATGTCAGATAATTTTCCTAAAATATAATGGCTTTAGGCTTCTGGCACAATTTTCTATCTTAAAACTCAAACAGGCTCGTGTTATAAAGCAACTGAATGGGTCTGAGCTCCATTCTAAGGATGAGTACATTAGACAAGCTAGAAAAAAAAAGATAACATGGTCGTAAAAATAATGCGACGGAAATTAAATTGAGCTCTGGACCTACAACCATTTTTAAAAATGTCCAAACTTCTAAAACTTTCATCAAAGCTACCAAGATAATTAACTCCTATTCATATAACTTCTTAATGATGATCTCATGCTTTTCTCCCTTTTCAATTCAAACGTATGCAGATTAAAAATGCAAAAAAACAGCATTTACTCTACTCTTGAGCTACAAGAAGCGGAAAGATTCAAAAAATAATGTGGAGACTAATGAAAACATTTCAAGGAGAAACCAAAAACAAGAAGTGATTACATTTTTCTTTAAAGTTCCTTTCACTGCACACTGAACCTGTTAGGGACTTCATTAATCATTCTTAAACTTTGTAAAGAAGCAGCCTTGCAAGGAAGTAGTGTCTGCCACAACTTCAGAGCAATTAAGTATTTTAGCAAAATGACTAATGTGCTGTCAATATGCAGTACGGCTGTGGCCAAAACGTTTCTTGGCCTTTCATTCTTCCAACGTGATATTAAAAAAAAAGATAATAGCGTTGGGAGCCTTTTTTGGAGTTTGCCCAAGGCTGACGAGACAGCCATATTTTCTCAAACTGCTAAGTGCACTGAGAAAGGTGCTATAAATGACAGAAATAATTTAGATGCTGAAATGAAGGGGAGTTCACTCAACCCTCCAACACTTTACATGGTGATCTTGGCACCTTTCAGCTGTCAGCCAACTTTTGAGTTCACACTGAGAGGCCAGAGGAGGGAATGCCTTTCAAGCAAAGTGCAGCAAAATGCAGCAGTCGAAGCCAAGTTTAACACTTCAGTGCAATTCTGATATTTGCATAGGCATAAATTAATAAGCTAATGAGCTTGTTTTTGTTTTATTACATTTTGATGGTTTATAGTGTTATTTAAGTATCCTCGTTGTTTAAAATCAGACAACTGCTTACAACACATCAAGCATGCTCTACCAGCAACTTACTTTGCTTTAACTTTTGGAGTAAACCAAAAAAAAAAAAAAAACAAACAACCCAAAAACAACCTTTTCCAAATAACCTTCAAATCAAAACACATGCAGAATGGATAAACATCCAGTTCCATTGTAAAATATTCCATTTGAAACAACGAGGAAAAAAAAAAAATCACAAGAAGGTCCAGAGTGTAGGGATCTGGAGTTTTAGCCCCGCCTTGGGGCGGCTCCTCCTGCCCTTCTTTTCACAGGTGATCCAGATCCAGCTAATGAGGACTGCTACTACTTAAGCCTTCAGCTGAGACCAGATCTTCGCTGGAGCATCGAACCTCCTGGGTTAGATTCTCAGCCACAGTTTCTAACCTAATGTGATTA
>NC_051440.1:19680894-19735636 GCF_001649575.2 Kryptolebias marmoratus | reverse complement strand
GTACCCGAGACTCACCCTGTTCCTCTTACTTCACAGATCGCTCCACAAACCTATCGCACTGTACATACCTTGGGCACCTGTAAATAAATTGCACTTACCTTCAGCTGCTGTCTCTGTGTCTGGTTTTGGTCTCGCTCTTGGACTAATTACCCTGCACTCATGTCACAGAGACTGGACGTACTTGATTATTAAAATGACTCTACGCAATTGGTAACAAATGAAACACCTGAAACAGCAAGACAAACAAACAAAAAAACTCAAGCTTTATTAGCTCAATCATCAACGATAATATTTGTTTTAAAACTTGTACAAAGTACAAAAAGCAGTAGCTCTGAGAGGTAAATTTTAAGAAGACTGTATACTGTCACAACATTCATACGAAAAACCTAAACTTTTAACTTTTAAAAATACTACAAAGTGTTTCTTCTTGCATTACAAAAACATATCCTCATCCACCACAAAACACTGGCTTCAGTTTGCAACTTGTTCCAAAAGAAAGATGTTGCATTCAGAGGAAAATAAACATGAAAATGAGTTTGATCATCCTCCATTAGTTCCAGATTTTCCCAAAAGAACTCGCCCTGCACTGAGAAAGCTCTGCAGGCTGTTATGCTGCATATATAACACCTACTTCCACGCTGCCTAGAACTGCACTCCTATCCAACACTTTGGCATTAAATCTGTTTATCTCTACACTTTGGATCCTAATATCATCTTCCTCAATATCTCCAAGTAATCCAACAGTAAACAATACAAATTGTTTGGTGAATCATTTCTTAGGATGCAAGCAACGTCCTGCTGGTCTGGCTTCTTCCTGCAGGTTAATCCATTGTCCTTAAAGTTTATCAGAGTGATCAAAGTATCTATAATGGCAAAACTTCCAAAAATACAATAGAAATAACTTATAAATAACTCATATTTTTATTCCTATTGTTAACTGTTTTGCAGTTTTGTTCTAAAAAAATGCTACGTTCTAATGCACTCACCACAGAATCTGTGTTGTTTGTGTATTTAGTTTGCAACAACAAAAAGGGAACAAATCAACCCAACCGCAGCAGCAGAGCTATTGTTCAGAGAGAAATTCCTTTACCAGTCTGCCGGCGCTGGTCATCACTTGACCAGCATCACCATGGTGACTAAAGGAGGAGGGTAGCTTTAGGAGGGAAAGGTTGTTAATTTAACAGACCCTCAACAGAGACAGCTGACTGATCCAGATTCAAGGACGAGGATGAATCATGCCGGCTCCGGTCCCCAGAGTGACCTCCCTGCAGTCACAGTCAATGGCTGTGAAGCCCTTAAACATCAGCCGCTCTGAAAGGACCAACACTTTGTCTTGATGAGTGGGAGGGTGAGTGGACAGATGTCTAAATTTAACACAAAAACACGCATTTTCAAAGCTGAATGAACAGTTGGATTTTAAAATCTAATCTACATCATGCGTAAGACATTCCCACTAAAATACAAGCAAAATCAAATTGTATCCACGGCTTACATTAAAGAAACAGAAAGCTGCACCAACTCAGCTCAACATTGCCAGCAGCAGTTACCAGCATCTTACCAGTCACTTGACCTTCTTCTCTTGTAGACTAAGAGTCCCACAGTGCTGCTTTGTGAACACGCCTTAGGCCACCAGAAGCAAAAACCCCAAACTTTTCCACAGTTCAAACTCAAGCCCGCTGACATGTGAACCCACCACCCCCCATTTGTACTTGTCAAGTGAACATTGGCTCTGATAAACTGGCACTATTACATTCCACTCCCACACCTCAGTCTTCTGCCATTATATTCTCCTACACTATTTCATGCTCCCTCCCACACCTTTCTCTCACTGCTCGCTGTATGAGTGCTGCTGACAAAGGGCTGAAACAGATCAACATCACAGTGTCACATACATCTCTATCACAAACACAGCACATAATTTGTCATTTCAAACTGCAGCACCTATATTAGTGCTTTGACAGCAATCAATTGAAAGGATGTGGCTGTGTGAGCAGCTATTAGCAAGCTAAAATGATACCAATATTGAAAACAGGCTGAGGGACTTTTAATCTCTGACATTTTTTTGTTCTATATATATCAGAATGACACAATACATTAATGTCTAGTTTACTGGCACCGGTAATGGAGAGACAGGAATTACTGCTAGGTGTCAGCACACAGTCACTGTACATGTCCCTTTTTGAATTACTCGTGTTTATTGACCCTGTAAATGGCAGTGCTGCGAAGACAGGTTGCCGAATGCAAAGTACTTATGCAAAACAGCAGATGCAGTGCGAGTGAATCTATCACAGAGTTCTTACACGGCCTTAGGAGGATATAACAAATAGAAAGCTGGAGATTACTCTGTGGGAGGGGAGCATCCCTGGAGTTTAAAATGAGGGATTTGACATCTCGGAGTGCACGCTCACCACACAAATCAGAGGTTAAAACTTCTCATTGTGCTCTTGGTGGGGACAGAAAGAGTTTGTGGAAATGTGCCTATGTGGTGAGCAAAAGGAGGCCTTCTAGAATTGGAGTTGTAAAGTTACTGTTACACCATGTTCCCCAGACAAGCACTATGAAAAGAATTAATTCTCGCTTTGAGGCTTATCAAAATTGTACAAAAGAACCTGGCAGGTTTAATTATCCAGTCATGTACTTCGGGAAAATATATCACTTATTTTTCAGATCTTAGATTATGTTTACTTTGGGAGGTAATTTTCTAAAAACCCATCAGAGTCAGGCATAATGTCAACCTCCAGTGTTCTGACATTATACTCCTAGTGGACTAATGTTACATGTCAGCTTAGTGCCTGAAGTTTTATTCTGACAGACAGTTCTGCCGACCTGCAGGCCAGTGACTACACTGATCGAAACACAGGCATAATAATGCTGTTTTTAATCAGGTGTTTAGTTTATATTACATATATAATAATGAAGTCATGGTTTTCATGCTCTAACATTGCTTTCTTTTTTTTTTGCTCTTACAATCTCAGAGCATTTTAAGGTTGAGTTTAAATACAAGTTTGGGTTGAGTCTTTGCCTCAAGCAAACAAATTCAAGTATCTGGGAGTCTTGTTCATGAGTCAATACCAAAAGAGCAAGATTCTGGAAACAACAGCAAAAACGTGCCCCTTCCATAGGGTGGCTGGGCTCAGCCTTAGAGATAAGGTGAGGAACTCTATCATTCAGAGAGAGCTCGGAGAAGAGCCGCTGATCCTTCGCACTGAAAAGAGTCCGTTCAGATGGTTCGGTTCAGAGGTTTTCCAGCCACATCCTACTGGAAGGAGACCCAGGGGCAGACCCAGAACTTGATAGATGGATTATGTATCCTCTCTGGCTTGGGAATGCTTTGGGATCCACGGAAGGAGCTGGATGGAAAGTAGGATGTCTGGATTTACCTTGTAAACCTTTTGCCTCTGCGACCCGACCACAAATAAGTGGCAGAAAACGAACAGATAGATTGAGTTCAAATTCACTCTACCTTGAAATGTTCATTTTCACTTTAATGTGTTAATAAAAATCTCCTGCACTGAAATGTGAGCTCATCTTGTTGAACGTGGACTATTCTTTCTCGCAAACCGTTTGTCCTTTGACTATCTTGAATTTTGGTCAAACGACTCAGTTTAAACCTTCACAACAAGAGTGCCAAATGTGCCAATAATCAGTAAAAATCATTACAGCCTCCTTATCAGTGTTTTGCTTTACTTTACTGTGTCCCGAACTGGGTTCAGCAGATCAGTTGATAACATTCATGCAAACAAAACAAGTATATTATTGTAATGTTGCTTTGTATGATTAAAGTTGATAAGTAAGATAAGTAACTACCTAATGACTGCATAACATTTAGCAGTATATCTCATAAATGCAAACATATGTAGCGTAACAGAAAAACCAAACAGGACATAATTGGTGTGCTAAAGAACTTGCATGTCTCTGCAATAGACTGGACATCCAAAAATGTGCCTGTAGCACATAAAGGCAATGTGAAAATAAAAGCAAAGCTACAAAAGTAAATTTAGTTTAATTTGCAGTGCAGTGCAATTTAAACCACTTTTAAGCTATTTTCTCCCACAAACAATCTCCTTCAAGATGGGTTCTGCAATGTCAACATTTCTAAAACATTTTGGGCTGCAGAATTGATTTTCAGCCTTTTTTTTTGCTCAAAGAACAAGCTCCACAAAAGTTGTAAGGCTCTAAATGTGGTTTTGTAATGCTATCCCCAGTTGTGTAAGGGCTCATTTTTATTTTAGTTGTGCAATTACTGCAGTTTTATTGTAACTAATCTGTAAAAGAAAAGTAAGAATATAAATTTACATATTATGAAAGACTACAGTTCATTATAAAACTTTTTTAGCAAGTTCAGATGTATAAAAAAATATAAAACAAAACGATCCACTGATTGCCTTCAACTCCCTCCAATTCACTTTTTGAAGCCCTCACATCATCTATGGTCCTCTGTTCTTACTGTCATATCATCTACGCTTGCCTTCTATGTTACTTTTCTCTCTTCAAAGCCGCAGTCACAAAAAAAAGTCAAAGGCAAGGTTTCTTTGAGATGAAGGAGGTGTTAGCATTAATCACCATCACGGTTTCCAGCAGTCACCACAACATCTAAAACTGTCCTCGTGGTAATGTGCAATGAGAGACACTGATTTGGGCATTTTAAATCAATTATGACCTGGAAAAACTCTGGGAGGACCTCCCTAAATCATATGTCAGCTGTAATCATCACTTTTAGTCCTTAAGCTTGTCAGTGCAATGACCCTTTGAAAACTTAATTTGAACATTGCAACATTTTTTTTTTTTTTGCAAGTGAATTTGCAGAAAAAAAAACACTTTTCAGACATGTCAGAGTTCTGCTTGTCTTCCTGGACGTGTTCGTATGAGTTCTTGTTCTCAAACACATGCTTCTTTGTTCTCTCCCTGTAAACAGACTAGGGGGAAAGCAAAGGGAAGCTCAGTTTTGCAAAACTTGCTTGAATGGCATGTGTGTTTCTAGAGTTGTGCCACTCGGCCTTGGGGCTCGGTTTCAGGCGGATGCGGCGCTCATCCTCTCCAGCTTATCAGTATCCTTCACTCACTCCTATTCAAATCCCTGCCTTTCACTGACAAATCACCTGTCTTTCTTTGCTTACCTCTGTCTCCCTGCCCATTGCTATTCATTGCTTCCTCTGACTCTATTCCAGGTTCACAATGTTATGTTTCTGTGGTGCTCTTTCCATTTCTTTAACCAAGATATCCATTTCCCACTCCATCTCTTTTACTTTGAGATGACCCACAAATGCATTAATGTAAAATTCTACATGCCATTTTGTTACTTCCCTCAAATTTCAAGCATTATTTATCTATTGTGGCGCTCTTTTTTGAAGATAACTTTACTACAATGTTAAAATTATTCTGACAATAAATGTACTCTGCTTCTGTAGATTTCTTTGTTTGAAACTTTCAAAGCAGGATGGAGAAACCATCATTTATAAAAGCCATGATGGTCGGCCCATCTGCAGACTGCGAGCTGAGCTCTTTGTAGACGCTGCAAGCAGCTGAAACAAATGTGGAGACACTAAAAAAGTAAGCAATTATGAATAAGAAGAGGGAGGGGATGAGCAGATGAAGAGAGGCAGAGGCAAAATTGAGGGAGATGCTATGCTCAGGTGGCTTAGAGCGGATATTGTAAGCCTTATCTGTCACCTGCAGGTCTGTGGTTATTATAGAAAGAGGCAAAGTCAGAGCAGAATGTGAGGCAAGTGCATGTGTGCTTAAGTGCCAACAGTAGTGAGGCCCTCACTTCACCCACATCACCATTTGTGATTATAGAAATAAATTAAAATTTATAAAATACAGCATTTCTTTAATGATTTTTTAAAGGCCACAACAATATGGAACTTATTTAGGCCCGGGTCTTGTAGCTTACGGATTGTTACAAAGGTTTTCATCAGTGAAAATAACCAGGAGAACATTTAGGTCTTTTTGCGCACCATACATACAAACACTGTTATAAAGTCTGTGCTGACATGGAGACTTTGGGATCATAACAGACATTTAAATCTTCTGTGCAAAACGCTAATGCTTTGAAACGTTTTTTAACAGGCTCAATTGAAGATGTGGACCATTCTGCCGGATGGTTAAAAATTTATGCATTTCCATGATAAGAAGCAGGTAAAACTCAGGGCTCTAAAGACATTTTAGGAATGGCAGCATTTTGAGAAACCTCTCTGTCAACGTTATAAAACCTTTCAGTAAAACTGCTTCTGGGCACAACGCTTTCTTTTTGCAGAACATGAAGTGAAATATTACCACTCAGAACCTTCTATGCCATGCATGATAAAAAAACCATTCAGTAGGTCAGAATTGAAGCTAAACTGGTGTGCATGAACATTTTATGAGATAATGTGTCAGAGAACTGAAAAAGACTGGGAATGTTTCTTATGCCACTATCAGCAACATTGGCATGTTGTCAATACTGTTTATTTGACTGTCAACAAAATTTTGCAAACACTGTTGAGCTGAATCCTACCAAACTTGGCAGAAAGCTGGAGCACTGTTATAAAAAAAATTCAATTAAAGTCTGATATGGATCCAAACACATTATTTAAAAATGCTTTTTAAATGTGAAAAATAAAAGACTGGATTTGGTGAACATCTACTGTAGTTTCTTAACAAAAACTACTTAAAAAAACATTGAGTGTTGTTTTTTTCTGCCAGAAATCACTCGTTTCATTTTTTTTCAGCACAATCCTTTTGTATTTCTTGTAAAGACTACTTTCTGAGTCACCACTGCCTTGAATGTTGCAGCATAAAGATTTGCAACTACAGTACATTCTGGAGTTCGTATTGTTCACTTGTCCACAAGGAGACAGAGTGCAGTGGACACAGATATTGATCAAAAATTCTACATCACAATAAAGCTCCACTCAGCATTCTGAGTCTCTGCATTGAGTTGTAGAAGCTGAAGGGGAAGGGCTGGTAATTAAAAATTGACTCCTTTACTTTCTCTCACAAACACAGAGGAAGTTAGTAATAGGTTCACTAATTCATACCTTTCTAATTACACAATTTAAAAACAACTATATCTAACTGTAGCATATTAAATTCAGATTCTAGGGGTAATACATTACTCGATAAATTATAATAAGCAGAATATTTAGCCCTGTAAGCATGATTTAAAACGTTCGTCAAAGCTACTGTTTAAAGCCAACACGATTTTACTTTAAGAATAATTAAAACTTTCAATAACATTAATTATGTTTATAGTTTAATGTTTTGTGTAGGACTGCTGTGGAGAAATGTTCCTGTGTAACATAAACATTTCACCTTTTGGGTTTTAACCAAGTCTTAGAAGTCAAAATATCACTGGCTTCTGGGCTACGATTGCTGGCAGGGTTTTGACAATTTGTTTCTAATACTTTGCTGTTAGCTTGGTTTATTACTAAAAGAATTATTAAAGCATTAATCAGTGTGAGAGAAGCACAATAACACATGGATGAAGACACACATACATATAGCTATGTGGGATTATACTGTATTGTGTTAAAGTATTTCAAGGTCTACCAGAAAGTCTAAGAAAACTATTGATAAAAAGCATTAAAAAAAATACAAATCTGTCTTCTAAATAGTCATAATAAATAAGTAAACTAGAGGTGGGTTCAAACATTTTGCACAGCATTGCATGAGCACTATGTTTGGACTTTCTGGAGAAATTACATTGAAAGTACAACCAAAATGTTGAGAGAAGTCACTTGCTGTGCCAATATTGCTGCCAGACATAAAAGTACCTGCTAGTGGATAAAATATTCTGTAGCAGAAGGTATCACAGGTGTCTGCCATATGTGTTACAAGGTCCAGCACTGTGTCATCAAACACCACACCAAACAGACCACGATGTGTCTCTGAGTTAAACAGGCATGTTGAGGAATGATCTTCAAGGCTAGCAGAGTAAAATCAAAGAAGCATATGTCTTATTTGGCTTGAAGTTTAATCTGTCAGGGGCTTTGCTGGAGCTCTATGAAGCACAGATTGCAGAACACATTTTCCTAAAGATTTCTCCAGAAATATCAGATAATGTGACATGCAGACTTCACAGAATATTCCAACTCAATTAGCTCCATTTTACTGAATTTCATAGAGAATCAACAAGCTTCCATCTGCCTCAAAGTCAGATGTTTTGGGGTTTTTTTTATCATGTATGCATCACCCTTAGAGATGTACCTGCAGTAGTGAGGCAGAGCTCCTCATCACTGTTGTCTTGACAGTTGTCCTGGCCATTGCACAGGAAGCTGCGGTCTACACAGCGTCCATTTCGACACTTGAAGCGAGCCTCGGAGCAGACCAGGGGGTTGCCTGCTGTGGATGAGTCAAGGCAGAGGTCAAGTGGCAACAGTTAGCTCACAGTGAGTATGTTGGAGAAACACAAGGCTATTTTGTCTGTGAGTCACATTCTGAGAACCAAATTTCAGTGTATAAAAAAAAATTGTTAAAAGCAGATGTGAGTTATTATTTTAAGGCAGTTGGTTTGGCAAGTTACTAAAAAGATTTTGTATATTTCTTCATCTCATGCAATCTGTTTCTCTAAATTATAATATATATACAATTAAACATTTAAAATTGTGTCAGCTGGTTAAATATTTGATTGGTGAAGTCTGTTAAAAGTTAAAAGATAGAAAAAAAATAATATTCCAAATTCTGCTGAGCACCCCTGCTCCTTTTGAGCTCATGTTCAAAATTTTGCCTTGGTTCTGGCTCCGGAAAAATAGGGCATAATTATCTTCTGAGAATATCTGGACAATTACACAGTCATGACGCAGTTTGTGCTGTGAACATAGAACAAAGCTCTGTTTTAATGGATACGTTAGATTTGTGAGCATGAGCCCTGAAGGCACAGAACTATGTCTCTGATGACGTAAAGCAATGGGTCTGATTCTCATATCCCACTGGGAAGGCAGCAGAAAGACTGTGTGTGAACAAACTGTATATGTTAGCCAAAATAAGTTTCTGAGACTTAAATCTAAAGGTAACTAAACAGTACGATTTACCATGATCAGCCTTGCCACCGCTGTTACTATCTGTGCTTAATTTTTGATTAATTTAATAGACACGAAAACAACACAACATGTTTTGTTCCTTTTAAAAAAATATTTTACAAGGATCCTCTGAATTGAAGAACATAAATTAATATGAAAAGAAGTTAGATGTAAAAAAGTTAGATAATTAAAAGCAAAGTGAAAAAAGATCTACTTCCACAGTTGAAATGCATTCTTGACAGAGCAGAACATGGTGCTGCATTCAGGCATAAGCTCTGAAATAATTATCACATTACTAAAGGTGGGCAGTTCTCTAAGCAATATCTTTCAGTTTGCTTGCTGATGGTGAAATTCAAACAATGATGAGTAAAAGAGGAAGAAGAAATGTTGCACCACAACGTTTTATTATTTGTGTCCAGTTTGGAAACCAGCACATGAGATGGTTTGGAGATCCAATTTGAGGTGCTGAGTACAACTGAAGGACTCTGCAGGAACTAAAATATTGAGCTGATCACATCGTGTGATAGTCAAGAATACAGAAACTTTTTAGTTTCAACACAACAGAAAAAAAAAATCTGCACTGAATGTGTTATTTTTGTTCTAATGAAGTAAGCAAAATAAACAACGTGGCATTCTGTTTTTAATGATATTTTAAACAACGTCCGAGCTTCATTTGAAACTAGATACCAAAAGAGTTATTTATGCAGAGCTGTGCACATCAAGTGAGATAACTAATATGTAAAAATGCTGGCCTCTGCCCTTAAGACTTTGCTGGAATATTATTTTATTTTTTCAAGTCAGGAGCAAGAGCTTTGGTAGTCTTCCATCCATAAACTGTTATGACTGGAGGACAGTACATCTTGGAACAAGCTGCTACTGATTGTGAATGTGGCCTGAAGCATCTGAGTGCAACTGAAACTGGATGTCGTGTGTATGTGAGACTCACTGCAGTTCTTCTCGTCGCTCCCATCGGGGCAGTCGCTGAAGCCGTTACAGCGGAATCTTCCAATGATGCAGTGGACACCATTAGCGCAGGCAAAGAATGTGGGAGCACACTTTGACTTGACTTTAGCTATGAGAACACAAGGAGTATGGAGAAGAGATGGAAAGAGAAACAATGGATTAGTCTGTGAATTATGAGGAGAAAGAACAGCAATTTTCAAAGCAATGCATCACTTTTTATGACGTTATTAACCTTGACTGAGAACCACAAGGGAAGGGAAGACCCGCCAATAATGCCAACGCTGTGTTTTTCTTTAGGTTTTTATTATTAAAATACAACTTCTGCCATACGTTTAGAAATACATGTCAGATAATAATGTTATTTAATGTTCAAACCCTGGAAAAGACGTGTTGTTGCAGAGTCACATTAATATTCAGCGCATACTGTCCTATAAGGCTTATCTTTACTTTCTAATAAGTATGACGAGGAAAGGGTGAGATTCTGAAAGCAAAGTTCTGATAAAAGAAAGCAAGTTAATGACAAAGACAAAGAGAGCAAACTGAGTGGGAGAGTGTTTGTATGGATCTCATCATTGATCAGCCTAAGTAGGCCATGGGTCTTATCTCTAAGGACAGGTCTGAGACTGAGTGACAAGCCTGTAGAACATCCGTGTCTGCTGTACACAGTTTAGCACTAACCCTTAGCTTTTAGCTGAACTTGATCTCCTGTGGCAAAGGGAAAAAAACAAGATAACAGGTCCACACAAGCAAAGACATCGGAAACGAAGGTCCTTACTTGAGTTTGTGTGATATTGGGAGATTGTAGCAATAAGTTAAAACATACCAAATACACTGCATTTGAGGTGTTGCACTTTATTGCAAAAAGTGTGATCTGCTCAATTTCTAAACTTCTTATTCATATGTGAAAAATTAAGCTGTTTCACAGATTAAATGGCACCACCAAAAAGATTGTCACCTCATTTTTAATTTTTTATTTCTTTTGCTTTTGGATCATGAATGTCCAAGAACACCTGATTTTTAGGCTTCAGTGTTTCTGTCTGGAAGGTGAGGGTGAAAAAGTAACTAATTTTTTGTTCTACTAAGAAGACATTTAGAAACAAGTTATACAACTTTAAACTAGACCTTGAAATGAACAGGACACCAGAGTAGGGACGTCAGTACATGCATGATGTGAACATTAACTTGAACCACTTGTAGGTGAAGAATGACCATATTAAGGCCAAAGAAGAAATATAATCCAAACCAGATGAAACTATAAAAAAGACTGTAAATGCCCCAAAGTCATCTAATAATAGGCAGTTTTTAACTTTATGAAGCTGCCTCAGGACAAAAATAAAAATAAAACAACCTCATCTTGAAATTTGAGATAATCTACTTATCTAATGAGAAACACAGACAAAATTACCCAACAGATTTTAAAATGCAGATGGGTGACAATAAGCACCTCAGACTAGAAACAGCCATACAAGTTACAAACGGAAGAAAAAAAAAATAACATGATACATAAAATTAGAAAAAAGGCATGATAAAAAAATTCAACACACCATGAAATAACAAAGGAATTAAACATCCTATACATGCAAATACACAAAAAAGGAAAAAAGTGTGTGGGCACCCTATATATCTTAAAATAACCCACTCAATAATCTTTATATGTATGTTTTTTTATTGCACTGAATACAATACAGAGAATTGGCCTTCTCATAAGTTGGCGTGGGGCCGTCTCAAATGCCAGGGGCGCACATTTTCCCCCTCAACAACATACTGCGGCAGACTGATTCTCTTCCAAGCAATGTCGATTCTGTGTAGTAAGAGGGGAGGGTGAGACATAACCACCATATGGGTTGGAGCGCCCACCTATGGGATGAAACATTATCCATTAAATGGGACTGCACCCAATCTATGCGTATATAGTCGAGGGAGCCTTTGTTTACCTGGATAGGCGAGACACCCAAATCACATTTTCCATGGTATATTACGTTCATTGGAGCCTGGGGGGAGGGGGAATAGACATGGTATACATTTTGTAGTAGAAGCTAGACAAAACAAAATAATAATAATAAAATTTTTTAAAAATGTAGCAGCTGAGAAAAAAAAATCTCTGTTTTATTTAACATTTGTTCGATCTTCTTTATTTTCTTGATCATTCTATTGCTTTCTTTAAGAAAATGATGGGATTTTTTTTTCACAAATATTTATATACATGAATGTTTTGGCTATAAAGACAGCAGCGTTTTTGCTGTGACTCCTCAGACAGTTTCTCCATCATTGGAAACCTCATTTTCTTTTCACTGCTGGCTAGGATTCTTCTGACTCAATGTTTGTGCTTCAAATTAGCTCAAAAGTCAAATGAAGGACAGAATCATGAGGGGGAAATTATGGGTGGGACACGCAGGACTCTTTGGAAAGATAGAGGTGGTGTGCTTAGATATGTTTTTATGAACTTTTAGCCATTTCTAGTCTGAGGCGAGCAGGCTTTAAAGCTGGAAGACAAAACAATTAATTAAAATTAAAAAAGGACAATAGCACATATGGCAAAAATACAAGCTTTTCAACTTTCTGTTGATAATCTTGAAAAGATCAATTTCATTAAATGACCTGGACTTTTAGAGCTCAGATTTAGGCACCACTTCAGGTCCACGTAGTCCACGTATTGCTGATGAAACTGGGCTCTTTGCCTCGTTCTTCAGTTTATAACCATTCATTTCATCCTGTCTTCAAGTCTTTTTGTCATCACTCTGTTTCTGCCTTCTGAATGCCAAATTTTTCCTCCTCTCCTCTCAGCCTTTTTAGAGGTTGTTTACGAAAAGCAGGCAGGGTGTTGGATGGCTTCCAGACTTAGTTCCAGTGTTTAGCTGAGCAGCACAAATGAAAACGTATGAGGTTAGCAGTTGAGCTTATTCTTTGAGGTAAGACTATCAGTAGCAGCAAAAAACATGTCTGTTTCACAGTGAAACACACAACAGGAGCACACACAGGCACACAAACAAACAGATAAACCTGTCCATCTGCCTCTGTTTTTCCAGTCTCCTTGTGTGCTCAACTTTTTCATTGAAAAAAAAAACTTTCGTGGAACTTTCACATATTCTTTATTTGTTTTCTGAAATTAACAGAAAAAAAATACTTTTTAAAAAGCAAAAGTAGTTTTTTCATTCTACTATTTTCTTAATCCGAAAAACGAAGTTCACAGCAACTTATTTTGGATAGTAAAATTAATCTTTTGCTAATCTAGGGCAAAGTTAAAACAGAATACATCTGTTTGTCTCCATTTCCCCTGTAGCTTCAGCATAAATTTCAGGTTAGTATGCAGGGTAGCATGCTCTGCTCTTCCCCAGCACACACCTCTATGCCTTCAACACATCAACCCTTTTTTCTCTCCTTGGTTCCTCAAAGAACTGAATAACTGTTTCAACACAGGTAGGCTCAGTCAAGATGGGCATGCGAGATTGACAGAGTGAGAAGAAGGCCTGGGAGAAGAGAGCAAGAGAGAAAACATGGAGAGCAGGCATGAGATAATAGAGGCCGAGAAGGAGTGGAGACAGCTGAGGACTTCAAAGGATTCGTTGACCTTGCTAGGCATTTCTGAGGGGAAGAAATCAATAGGTAATGGAGTCGTGGTGTAAGCAAGAAGGGCATGGGTAGTTTCACTCAAGTGGGCCTAGGGATCAAAATAATCACTCTGTACATTTCACTGTCTAAGCTCTACACACTCATTGTAAAATACAAAAGCCTTCTGTAAAAGGCATTACATTACAGAGCTTCCTTCAGCTCCAGAGGTGAGCCTTTATACAAGTCACTGGTGTTTTGCAAAGCCATCAAACTTCATGGTAAATGAGATAGCAAGTTTGGCTCCTATACCACATAGCAAGTGCATGTGGGGGGAAAAAAAAATCAATTTTAACAATTTCCAATAAAATGAGTGCAACAGAAGGCAGTATACATAAAAAAACATTGAGTGTGATCAATCAGCAAACTAAAGTACTGCAATATTCATCACTGAGAGACACTGCAGAGATCAGTTACCTAATTGGAACCGTTACTATCCAACATTTCTTTCTTAAAATGTTAGGAGATAATTTTTAATTCCTTTGAACACTTTTAAATAATTGCTTTTTCTCATTTCTTACTTAATATATACAAAAAAAAAAACTAAAACATGCAACATGAGATAGAATCAGAGCAAGACAATAAATTAAAATTTTCATTCCTGTCCCACAGTATTAATTTCACCAGCTTATTGATCAGTAAACTATTGGGCTTATAGTATCCACCAGACACTGCCTTAATAAACACAGCTCTCATTTCCAGACTTTTCCCCACTAGTAATGCTGTGCTTTTTCTTTTTTTTTCTCTTGACACAAATCAATATGTGCTTCAGTCTAAGAATTACATAATGTAATTGCTAATGTCACTTTATCTTTGCAGGACTGAAATTGATTTTATTAGTCCATTTTAATAACTTGGATGTCTAAAAAAGTTATATACACCACAGCATTTTGTAAAACAATGTGATGAAGATGGAAGAATAAAACCAATAAAACCAGAAAAAAAAGAAAAGAAAATATATTGTCCACAGTTATATAATAAATGCCATTCTGGCAAATCACAGAATAACAAAAAACAGTTTTAGTATTTTAACTCATTAACACTACAGAGATTTAAAGGGAAATAAAAAATTCCCCAAAACCATTGTTTTTCTGCTTTTGGAAAAAAAAAAAACAGAAATATGAGTTAATGATGTTACACTGACTGCACACACCATCCTCCACACCACACCCACTTGCCAACTAGGCTCTGTGAATACCTCCAGCCAGTTACGAGGCATAGCTGCATTGTATCCATTTCAAAACACCATTTTGTTAATTTGTTTTGATCATTTCACACATGAAACTGAGGCGGAAAAATGGCGTCTGAGGCCTGGCTTGAAAGAGTCGTCTGAAAAGGGCTTTAATGTTGTCTCTTTTACTCCAAAATTGCAGGAAAAGCAAGGCCCTGCTCCTGCTGTTCACTTCTGGCAGGTAATTGTCACAGGCAAAAAGTTGCAAAACCCTCCAACTTTTTGGACAATCAGTAATCAGTCATTCAGGCCCTGCTGTACTGAAAATCCAAGGTCAATCCTAAAACTAAAACCTAATCCTGCGTCACCAAACAAGCCTCTGCTGCTCCTTCCTGACACTCCATATACCGCAAATACAAACACATTCAGCACAAAGAAAAATAATTAAAACAAAGTAAAACGAAGCAAGTCTGTAGGGAGAGGGAACAAAGTTACTAGCCAGCAATCTTTTCTCTTTAAGTTAAGATTCAATGTACCGATCACATTTCTTATCACATGAACACACTCTTAATCCTAGCAACCCCTACCATGGTGGGTCTGTTAAAGAACTGGCAGTGTGTAAGTCTTAATATCTAAATTTTAAACAAACCATCTCAGCAGTCTTTGAAGCCTTTTCCACCCCTGCTGCTGAGGAGAACTTTGCTGCTGATAAGCGTTTAGAAGCACTTTTCAAATGAGCATCCCACAAGAATTTGGTGCAAGTCAGAACACAGGAAACACACAGTCCCATTGGTGTTGCTGGGGACTTCTGTTTGTGTTTTAACTGCAGAAGGTGATAACACTGTAATGATCTTTAAGATGATTGAATCACTTATTAAATAAACACAATAATTTATTTCCCTTCTAATGGTTGTGAAGAGATTTTTGGATCAATAAACAGAGAAACAGGTAATCGAAATGTCACATAACTGTATCCCTCACCGTTGTGAAGAAGTACACGACTTTAAAGTAACCGACAGAACAGAAGTTCCTGTGTGAGGTTTACTGTTTATCCTTTTTATTCATATTGTTTTAAACAATTGAAAGGTACCTCAACCCAATATCAATCTGCCCAGTGAACTTTCCATTTTATGTTAAAAAAGTTCACCTTTACCATATTCTTTTATATCTGCAACTGGTGGAAAGTTCGAAAGGTTAAAGTTCAAAAGTTCAAATATTCAAAGTTTAAAAGTTCAAAGCTATTCTTTTCTTAAATTTTAAACTTTACATTTAAACTAAAACAGTCGTCACAATTAAAGGAAAATTGAAAATGCTACAATGTGAAGCAGATAATTATTATTGTGTTTAAAGGCAAACTGCCAAACAAACAACTTTTTGTCTCACCTGAAATTTAGGACACAATCTGCTTCCTTTTTCCTAATTTTTCTGCTTGTTTTTTTCTAGCATTCTTATTTTTGAACTGTGAGTTACAGCAGTCTTACTCATGGTCCTTTAGAGACAAGTAAAAGCTGAAGTTTTACAGATGGTTGTGACTGAAGAATTTTGAACACATGGATTCTCCCACACAAAGAGGCCATGGCCTTGGCTTGCAGGACTGCTACTTCAGAACAATCATTGCTTTGAAAAGTGCCTCTCAGTCTTTTATCTCTTCCCGACACATTTCTTCACTGAACTCTGTCCTCGATTCCCTACTTCTTGCTTTATGCATCATGTCCACTCCCCCTTTCGGCCCTGCCGTGTCTCTGCTCCCTTGCTTGCTCATGCTTTGCTCCGACAAGGGCAAAGAGGCTAATCCTGGCTCTGAGGCCCAGTAAGCTCAGTCAGCTCTCTTCCTTCTCTCTTCTGTCAGCAAACATTTCATCTAACACTCTCTCAGGCTGGCGTTATGGACACCAGAGAGCAGGATGGTACGTTTGACCTCTTTGGAATTATTCAGCACCATGCCTGCTGAATCTCCGCCTGTGGTCCCCTTGAACATGCCAGCACGTGTGCAAATGGTCCTTTTCTATCGCAAGATACGGCTAAACAACTTGTTTTGTTTTTCCCCAGTGAAGGTGGAGCATTGTACCAGAGTATTTTTAACTACCTTTGTTGAGGTTCCAAGCAGTCTGAGTTAATACTATTGTGTGAAGTGAAAACTCTGCAGACCACTGATCTGAAACAAACCCAACCTGTGGGCTTAATATCGACTTATCTTCCACAACATTGCAGTCCTGCACAAACCGGCACTCTTCCTTTGCCCTCTAAAGCTAGGAGTCATTTCTTATTATATATACAAATTTAAAAGATTAATCAGCCAAAACATCTGACATCCACATGCATGAATTACAACTCCAACAGCAAAGTCAACTAAAGCAAATATAGATTTACTCGTTGCTCATGTTTTTCCCACCTGACAGAAAGTGAGTTCTGTATTGCACGATTAGGCTCAAAAATCTACTAGCCAAACTCAGATCAGGCAATTACCACTGTCAACACATGCATATATGTTTTTTTATTTTTTATTTTTTGCATTGTGAGTCACTGCAGTTTCACATCCTGCTGCAAAAGATACACAGCTGATTCCGCCCACACTGAAGGGAAACTGTCTGCAGTGGAAAACAAAGCAAAGAAAAGCTGAGCTGAGTCAAGAAGAGTCAAGTCAAGCGATACGCTGTAACTGAGAAATGGCTATATAAGCTGTATCAACAGGGAACAGATACTGTAGAGTGGACAACATGCCAAGTCTAAAGATAGATTTTAATCTAAAATGTAGGTAAATTCTTGAAGAACAAAGTAGGGTTTGAACTCCATTTAGGATAGGACAAGATTAAATACATTTTAGAAATCTCACACCTCTCTCATATGGACTGTAATGCAATATGCTGCCTCTTTTATTACAATCTGATTGACTTTACTTACTTTGCCTCTCTTCCCGGATTGTAAAATCATGGGGGAAAAAAAAAAGTATTTACATGACTCAAGTTGACCCTTGTGCTAGAGGGAACCAGAATAATAAACAAGCAAGAGAGAAGCAGCAGGTTTGAGAGGAAGATAGAAACCTGCCTTTTCTTGGTGAATTAGCATTCCTGACCATTCAAGAGACAATTCCTTGTGGCCTGGACTTCCAGGCAAAGCAGGCTGGGATATCTACAATAAATAATAAAGTGAGGAGAGAAAACTCAGTACAGGTTTTCGTGATTCTCCTTAAAACTTCTGCACTTTTAGATAGCACTGAAAAAATTACAGTCAAGGTCAACAAAAAAGGTAAAAGAGGAGTTTATTTTTGAGTCAAAGGAACTGCCTGTAAAAATACACAAATCTTCCAAAAAGTGTCATCCAAAGTTTATGTGTGGGTGAATTCATCTTGTAAAAATACAAAATTGTTTACTGGATTGATGTACCCCAGCATGAGGAGTGCGTGACTGTCAGTGTACTTTCAAACCTACTGTGAAAATGCATACAGATTGTGAATGAAACTCATATTACTCTTTGTTTTTGCAAGAATACACAGTGAAAGAATCAAAACTGCTACAAGGCCATATTTTGTTCCGTAATAGCTGCTTGGTTTTCAAAAACAACATTTTCGTTAATGAGCCGGGCAGATATCGCCACATTTGACCTTTAGTTCAGGCACCATTGTTTTCCTTGGATCAGAGACATCCATATCAGCACAATCTGTTGACTAATGGGCTTAAAGGGGATCTACTGCAGCTGTCTTCTGGTGCAAATGCTTGTGCTAAAATTAACCTCAGATAAAGGGAAGAAAAATGTTCCAGAGATTTTTGTTGATGTTGACAAAAAACACAAGATGTAAATGCAGGCATAGGAATGCCTAAATCATGCCTAGAACTTTGAGAAATTTAACTCCAATGTGCCTAAAATCTGCAAACAAATGACATTTTTAAAATTAATCTATACATTCACTCTGATGAAGATTTGCAGCACATATTCCTGGAAAGTTTCTGGTAAGAGCTAATCACTCATATTACATATGAGAGGAAATTTAAAACCTGGTAGAGGTCAACACATCATAACCTCCTTAGCAACAACTGCGATAGCAAAGGACAGCAGAAACACAATGCATGACACCATATCTAATTTGGGGTTATATAACTGCAAGAAAAGTCAATCTGACTGCAAATTTAGGTGATTTTTGTCGAGAAGTCTACAGAAGAACACACTGTTCATGTAGCTCACGGACAGAAGGCAACTAAGCTAAGTCAACAAACTGTCATTCACATGAGCAAACCTTCCATTCCCCTCTGTTAAATAAATATATAATCTGGAGTTTGTGTGTGTTTTTCCAGCAGGGGGTGACTAATTATGATTCTGCTTGCAGAAAATCAGAGCTGGAGCCTTAAAAGTTTCCAGGCGTTGTGTTGTCCTTAGATAATACACATCCTGACAGAACTCCTGCTGAAGCCACCATAATGAGTCCCTCTTCTTCCTTTACTTCCTTTTTGTCCCCATCCTTCCATTTGTCTGTCGGTCCGTCTGTCTCAGCAGAGCCCCAAACTGAGCCAGAGCATTTTTGTGCAGCAGCCGCTTGACAACTAGCCATCTATTTGTGGATAATAAGGCCCACTTACGCCAGAAGAGATAATGTAGACGTCTACAACAAGCGCAAATAGTCCCCTGACAGCAGAAGCAGGCTGAGTATGATGCCTTGAGACAACTTTTATCGTTGGTAGTAGATGGTATTCATATAATATGAACAACGGTCAAAAATAATGGGTTGTTTGGAGGTTTAAGTTAAGCTATTTGAAATTAAAAACATTTACTGTATGTACAGTTTAAAACATGCCAACTATATCCATCTGAATAATGTTTTTTTTCCAGGTCTGGTAGTTGTTGGCAGTTTAAGGTCACAGAATGATGAGAATCTGGGGCACAGAATCCACCTGTGTAAGTAGTGCATTAATGCAACATGGATGTCAGGAGAAAAGGCAAACTAAAGGATTGGTCTACTAAAATATTTTCCCATGCATGAACATAAATATGTACATAAATAATTAGGGCAGTGCATACTAAAATGACTCATGACAGCAAAGTTTAGCTTCATGAATGTGCGTGTGTGCCGAAGTGCTATGAGACATAACATTGTCAGGAGTCGTCTTCCTGCTCCCTGAGCTGCCAACAAGAGACAACAGTGAAAAAAAAAGACTGCTTGAAGGGAGATGGAAAAAAAAATGAAGAGAAGTGACAGAATGGAGTGGAAGCCATATGTGATTTTGTTCCAGGAGAGTGTTAGCCAGGTCAGAAAAAAATAAAAATAAATAAAAATGTTGCAAGAAGAGGCGTCTTCTACAAAGCAAATTACAAACCAAAAGCCAGAATTAAATCAAATTACATAAACTGCAAGGGCGCTTGGAGGAGTGAATATAGGAGCATGAGAAGTTCTGAGCTATGATTATACTGAGGTTTAGATTCAGTGTGCCAGAAACTCAAAGTCAATCTTCATCTGCAATCCCATCTTTGTGTAGAACTGGGGCTGAAATGGGAGGGAGAAAAGGAGGAGCAGCAGACCAGGGAGATCAAAGGCAGCTAAATGTGAAGTTTAAAAATGAACTACTATAGTAGCTTTACAGTAGAATCATGTATGCATTGCTCTTCCTCCACACAGAAGTAATAGGCCTTTGCTTTGATGGTATTAAGTTTTGCCCTGGTACTAAACTGGTCTAGGGGGACGATGAAGAGGGAGGAAGCACATATGCTGGGGGAAAGAGGAGGAAAGTTAATTTATATTGTCAGAGAATTAAGGTTTACTAGCCCTTATGGCTCTGTGGACAGGAAAAAAGAGAACAACTAAGACTGGAACACTTTGTAGCAAGAAGAGTTCAAGAGTTGAGAGAACATGACATGAGTCTAAATAGGCAATCTGGCTTTATTACTTTACGGCAGAGCTGCTGGACCTAAAACAGGATTCGATAATGGTGTCTAAACTTGAACTTACGACAGTCTTTCTCGTCGCTCTTGTCAAAGCAGTCAGGAGCTCCGTCACACTGCCAGCCGCTTGGGACGCACTTCCCATTGCCGCACATGAAGCTTCCAGGAATGTTACATTCGGTGGTGAAGTTATTCCCAGGAAGAAGCTGGCTCTCTGATTGACAAACACAAAGAAACAGAAGACTATTACAATCTCTTGCATCACAAAGAAATGAAAGTTATTCCAAAGATAATTATCACTACAGTCAAAATGCAAGATCATGGTTTTATATATTATTTAGAAATAGAAGCATTAGTGAATGGCTCTGTTAAAAAAATAGCAATAGCAATTTATGCACAAATAAGAAGAGGACACACATTAATACTAAAACTGAGGAGATTTTTAAGTGTTCAAACGGATCAGTTTAAAGCAAGGCAGTATCATGATAGGTAAGATAAGGACAAAAACACAAAAAAACACTTGTATACAAACAAAGCACATATTTTACACCTTAAACATAGACACAGAGACCACAACTAAACACTTTGAAAACAAAGAATGTGCTCTGAACGAGGTTGGGGCATATCTAGTTGATGCTGTGCAGCTGCAGCATAATGAGATGGAATGTGAAACATGACCTTTTGGCTAAGGTTTGACACCATGCGGTAAGTGGTTTAGCTCGTAAACAAAGCTATGTGGCAGTAATGAGAAGTTCAGGCCAGACTGGAGAACACTGATGCTGCAACACTGTGACTAAGTTCAGCTGGTAGACCCATTCATCTGAGCTGAAAACAAGGAGCAGAAGGTGAAAAAGGTGGATTTACATCTTAAATGATTGTTAAGTTTACTAGAAAAAGTCCTTTTACAGAACCCTGCAACTTTAAGAGTAAAGTTAAAGAATATGAATAAAATAATTTTAAAAATCAATACATTTAGGATACACAAAAGTTTAGGAAGTTATTGCTTTTTTCTGGTTAATTCCTTAAGTGTTGTTGAAAGTTTTATAATTTAAAAAAAAGGGAGGACAGAACCAAGTTCAACACAATATAATGTACTCACAAACTGTAAAAGATTAGTTCATTTTTATGACATATTCATCAGCAATTATTAACATGCCCAATAACAAATTTGACAATTTGTTTAAACTTTGCATTCAAAGTATCTAATGTTTCATTTTATACATCTGTTACCAGCTACTAGTCGTGGAGTGCTCTAATATTCAATCACCTGCACTTCCACTGAATATTTATTATAATGAACATAAATATTTCTGGATGATTTGCACAGCCAAGCACTATACACATTTTCCTAGAAACACTTTGGTTTTTTTAACAAAGCAAACTTAAAACCAACTATTAAATTTAACATAACAGAGAAACAATCTATAAGGACAGTTTTGATCTCAAAATCTTAGTCAAGACACATAAAAACCTTTGACATTTAATTTTTAGGAAATTCTAACCAGAATGGATTGTCTCACCACAGTTAGTTGATTTTAGTTTAGTAGAAGTGACAGGTTTCAGGACAAAATAGTGTTCTTACATCACTTTTGCCCTACTGTCCTGTCCTGTTACCACAGCAGGTAGGAACCATGTATCAATCTTTTCTTAAATAAAACAGCACATCCCCTCTGGTCCTTGTGACAATGATGCAAACCACGGTTTTGTCTTTTACAAGGCAGAAACATGTCCTTTAAAGTTAACAATAATAATCATTGCTCTCACAAACTAAAACAAACAGTGGATTTAATACGGCTGTATTGCAGCATCTTGTTGCGTCAGTCACACAAAATGTTGCAGACGATTTCATGTACAGCACTTTACACATGACAGAAATAGATGGAAAAAAAACTATGCATGAATCCAGACTCCTCTACATTCTGAAGCAGTTCCATGGCTGTAAGACAAAATATATATATTTACTATTGTTATCATTTGAGGAGAAACAAGGCTAAACTTGAAAAAGAAAATGTTATTTGAAAAATTTATTTTTCTGTGCCTGGTAACATATATTTGGGTGTCTGGAAATGTGTTATATAGTGAGCTTTTCTGATTTGCAGGAGGTTGAATCATCACAGACCAAGCTCAGGGTAGAAGTATTTGGATTTTCAGCGTTTCTCTCTCTCCACCAACTTCAGATCATGTTGCAATCATTTTTCGGATGTGGGTCAGGATCTTGTTTGTTCCATTGCTGTTAATATCTAAACCTCATGGTTAATTTTACAGTTTACTTAACTTATGGTAGAAAACATTTAGCAATGCTTTACAAGAAGTTGAAAATTTTACACTAGAACAAGCAAATGTTTTAAGTACCATTTTTTATTTATTTTTTTCCTTGCTGGAAGTTGAAAATTCAGATTTTCGTGTGTCATTGAATGAGCAATCAACAAGAATGTATTCTACCAAAAATAAACAATGGTGAAAGGTGGTGGGTCTAAACAGCAGTTTTATTTAAGTTTACATCTAACTTAAACAAAACATACCTGTCTATCCTTATATATATATATATATATATATATATATATATATATATAAATACATTTTTTTCATCAATCCAAATTTTAATCCAAATTGTAAATATTTTTGCCGTTCAACTAAGTGACAAAAATATTGCCTACATAGAGATAAAGAACATACTTAGCTTAACGAAGGTTTTCCAAAAACTTAAAATTTTATACCATTTAATTTCCTCTTAGTAACCATTTCAGTAAACAATCAAAGTGTAATGGTGACAGCATCAAGATAAAGCAACACAGACGTAGAAGAAGAAGCAATAAAAAAAGCTCCATCGTTGTTTGTGCACAAACTTTGGGGCGGATGGGAGGTACAAACACAGCAGAAAAAATCTCTGTTTTTTAAAAATATCTAAAGTAGTGTGGACAGGGCAGAGATTAGACCAACAGTAAGGTCCAGGGGTCATGATGGGAGGCGTATAATGTGATTTAAACTATCTGCTCTCATGATCAGCTCTTATCGTGTTCCAACCGGAGCCAGCTCATTACATGACTCTGTTATAAAACAAGAATCAGCACCAGCTGTCACTTGACAAACTGCAGACGAGAAAACTGCCAATCATTTTTTCTTTGCCATCAGTTTAGAGTTTTTTTAGTTTGAGTCCTCAGGCTATGCATTCCCTGCTTTCTCATCTGATAATAACTCTCTAAAATAGAGCAATTTGTGTCCACATTTTAGTTTACATGATAGCTCAAAGCTGGAGGACCAACCTGAAATGAGACAGACACAGAGGGATGGGTGGAGGCAACTGTCTTAACTCAACCCTTTAAAACCAGTAGTTATAAAAAGAAGTGTAAATTCATGGTTGAAAGGGGAGCTTGTTCTATTTTTTTGGTATTTTAAACAAGGCATATCACAGATATTTTATTCGGACCCTAGGAAATTTTGTTCACTAGTAAAAAAAAGCCATAATGTTTTTGCTTGGACTTCAGAAGCACAACGCAACACTAAAAATTAATTATGTTGGTTTTATTGTAGCTCATTTTCAAGGACATGTAGGTTAAAGCAAATAACAGAATGAAAAGCTATCCACACACATTTTTTTAAAACTTTTTTGTTCTCTTAATAAAACAAACAAAGAAAAAAATACATCAAAACCAGATCCTTTATTTACAGATACTAAATCAAGGATGAAAACTTAGGGATCGATAGTAACATCCAACAAGTAATTTCCTTATTTATAACTTTTTGTTGTGTTTTATATAAAACTGCCATATTTACCCAATTTTGCGGATTTACAAAAAAACATACACATTCTGAAAATAAAAAAGGTAGAAAAAAAACCATACCATTAGAAAGCATGAGCTAAAAATAGGTTTGTTTTCCATAAGTGCTCAAACTAATCTGTTATATTCCTTTTTTTCAGGTATGGATACCTGCCATGCACAGAATGTAATTCCTTGTTTTCCTTTTCTCTCTGTTCCTAATAACACAGCAACAATACTTCCCATCATCCTGCAGCATTCATGAGCATTCACAGGCCATCAGACTTACACAAAGTAAGTGTGATTAGGGCCTCTCAGTGTTGACAGCACTGCAGAATGAAATATGCCAGAAATGTCCATTCAGAGGCATGCAGAACAAATGTAGGATACAAGCATTGAAAATGACTTCAAAGAGCTGCTGGAGAGGGACAAAAGGTTAATTGGAAAGTTGCTTTGAGGGTATGGAAGGAGAGCAAAGAGATTGTCTGTGACCAAAAAATGTAAAGCACCAAGAAGCTTTTCCAGTGAAGTTTTAAGATAGCTTAAATCAAAGTTTTAGTAGGTAATCTAAACACATCCTATTCCAATGCTTTCTTTGTGTACGGACAAACATGAATACTTATAGTGGTTTACCACTGTGGTAATAAACAATTCTACCTCATTACCACAAGCTCATAACACATGGCTCTATGACACAAACACTATTCTTTGTGGGCACTGCAACACTCCCATCTTGACAATTTTAATGGTCATGACTCCACAGAGGTTAAAGCTACAATCCTATATGCTCTTACTGTTATGCTGAAAATAATAGGAAGCATCGTGCACGGCAGCACAACTCTGCTGTGCACAACTGTGGTCGCACAGTCTAACGGAGAACAGAAGGAGATAAAGTAGGGATGACTGGGGACGGCTGTGTATCTTGCAGACGGCAGTGTAGACCAATTACTCAGAGTAAATATTGACTATACTATCTTTGCCTTTCCACAAATATAGTCTGCCCCCTGTATCCTTTCCTACCCCTCACCATGTCTGTGTCCACTCAGGCTCCATTTAGATTGTTAGACCATAGATGGGAGAGACATTGGCTGGATACTTTTTAATTCGCATCTACATTTCCAATTTGTGCTTTTTTTAACCATTCAGCAGCTCTCCAAGGGTAAAGTTCATCCCTCTCCATTTTTCAGCTCATCCTCTTGCTGGTGATCTTTATAGAGCACATTTCTCTTACCTTAATTATAATTTATAATTAAAAAGAACTCCCAGCATAAACTCAGGTCTAATTTCCCAACAGTTCTGCACATTACTCATACCAATACTCAAATTAAATAGGGAATATTTTTGCAGAATTCTGTATAATCTTTCATTGTCTGGTGTTAAATCATAAATGATATGCAACATCAGGACCTCTTCTCTATTATGTAAAAGTTGAATTATCTCACACATAATTAAATACTCCAAACAGTTTACTATTGTATTGTATTTTGTGTTTTTGCTGCTACTCATTGATATCTGTACCTGAGTATTGTGTCTATATTAAATTAAAGGAAATGGTTAGTAGCAAGATTTTCAATAGATTGCAATCTGCAACTTTATCAGAAGATGGTATAAAACCTTGTGTGCACTATTTGTTTAACAAAAAAAAATTCTGGATAAGGTTTGGCAAGAAATTTCACACAACAATCCAAAGTGACCCTGAACCTGTATTCTAAAATTAAAATATTGTTGTAATTCATGAGAAAGATCTGGTGAATATGTGCCCACTGTAAGACATTCTGTGTATTTTGACCACTTTTGCTCAACTGAACAAGAAAAAAATTGCTTAGATGATAATGCCTTCAATTTTTCTTCCTATATTTTTCCAGTTACACTTCATACATCACGATTCTGCAAATGTCAGCCTGAAGACTTTAATGTTCCCTAAACAATTTGCAGAATATGGACAAACACGTTCTCGTACTGTATGTTCCGCTGTGTTGCAGGTCTTATGACTATTTTCTTACGCCAGTTTGCTGCTCTAACACTGAACAGCCAATGAGGCAGTACTATCTAAATAACTCCTAGGAACAGTTACTGAAGAAAATAATAGACTTTAAAAACATACAGGAGGACCACAAACACCTATTGAAGTTTTTGGGGTTTGTAGCCACTAGGTTTTGCTACTGAAGGACCAACAGTGAATGCTGCAATACTCAAAAGGGAGATAAAGGGAAGTAATAAATAGCATTTAAAAACTGTCCTGTTGCTACAGAAGAGGTGGAGAAAATATGTGTATACCAAAGGGAACAAAGAGAAAGGGAGAAAACAGTACACGAGTTGCATAAACAATTATAGGAAAAAAATGGTTGAAAAGTAATAGTATAAGAAGGTTCACTATAACACCATTTTCTGTCCTTGGATTCCTAGTAATAGCCGCCCTAAGCAACTTCTACTCCCTGTGCTCCGCAGAAGAAAGGTCAGTGATATAAATCTAAATCTGAGATGACTGTTGGCTGGGGTGTTATGCCTTTAACCCCCTGCTCCTCAGCAGACTTAGATATCAGACCTGCATTGATTAGCCTTGGATTGAAGGTTGAGCCTCTGACTGAAACAGCAGCAGGGAATTGATTGACTTGTCTTTATTTACTCTGTGAGATATAGTAAAGTAAAAGTAAAATCATTAGAGAACTATCAAACAGGCAAAAAGAATCAGAATGAGCACATGCACAAAAAAAGGGAAAATATTTATTTTTCCCATAATTGAGATTTGCATAAAAATCCAAGAAGTCCATAAAGACACCATCTAGCAATCCAGTAACTAAAACAGCATATAATCTTCCTAATCTACATTGAACAGTTATGTCTTCAGAAATAATTTCTTTTGAAACTGACCATTTTTCTCTACTGGCTGCTGTAGCACCTGGAAATTTCTTTGTGAAGCTTGGGGATTCCCCTTTTTAAATATAGGGCTGAAATTCCTGATAACATCAGTCTAGACCAATAAAAAACGAGATACAAATGGCACTCACAAACAAAACTAGCTTGTTCCCAGATCAGGTGATAAATTGGCAAATTTCAACACACTACATATAATTTTATAGCTTTTGAGATGAAGAATTTAAAAATAATAATAACTCAATATTGACAAAGTCCTTATTGTGACTTGTTCACAAATGTTGAGATTTGTTGAGCTTTCTTGGAATTAAAATAATTTTGTCCTCGGATTTAATCTAATGAGTCAGCCTTGAATGTGTCACTTCTTCAGCAGTACACCACTCTGTGTAAAAACATCTCAACAGAATTATGTGAAATTCGTTTTGCACCTGAATAAGAACACGGCAAATTACATTCCAGCCTGATAATATCAATTCAAACATGGACAGCAAGGTCTGCTTGCATGGACGATAAGAGAGGAGTGAATCAATATGGCTTAGCTCTGAACACTTTGGAGTTCAAGGATAAAAACTTATTTTTTAATAACACATGATTCATATTGGGCTGGCTGTACAAACTGAAGGCTGTTCCTTTCACAACATGTGCCACATACAGATACACATTTCGTATAAATCTGTAAAAGGCACAGAATGGAAGTGCTTTATATAAAAAGGGAAAGACTCTCCATCCTGTTTCTTCGGTTCACTGAAGCATCCAGTATAAATAGGCACAAGTATAAAGAACCTGGTCTGCATCAATTAGACCCATCCTTAAAAAGAAGAAAAAAATAGACATTCAGGAAGTGTAATATAAGCACTGAGCATCAGAGCAAGCAAGGCCCTAATGGGTGAGAGATAGAGAAGAAGCAGCCATGCGTGGAAATAAACAGCAAGTCAGAAAAATATGAAAGCAGCCTTGGTGTCTTTAAGCTGCTGTTCAGAGTCAAAGGGCAAATCTCTTCTGTGTATCCATTTGTTTTGGGAGAGGTAGCTCTGTGACCTGTCATGTGTTCGTCTCAGTGGCAATAAAAACTAAATGAGCAAATGACAATAATGCTAAATTGAGCAAGACGCACAGTTAATTTAGGCTAATTTAATTTTACTGTGAGAAGAACACAGAACAAGTTTAAAAAATGTTCACATAAATGCTATGTTCTTTAATATCAGTGATTAATTTTTAGGATATGAAGCATTGATTAAAATAGATTTTCTTGTTCTTTTCTTGTGGCTATGCACACCCACTCCATACATCTAAGCTACAATGCATCTTCGTGGAAACAATTATGGTGGACACAAATATCTGGGATGTCTCATTAACAATTCCTCATTACATACACAAAGATATTTTGGTGCAGTGGCTTATAGAGTTTAGACATCCTGCAAAATTATTTCCACAGCAATATCCTGAAATGATGGAGTAACTGGAATGAATCTATAATAGATACAGAAAGTAAACAATGTGGTGGGCTGCATTCTGAGTCAGCCTCCTCACAGAAAATTCAACAAATTGAAGATATGTTTGTCCAAGATGGAACAGCAGCATAAGAATAATAAGTAAACATTCCAATTGAATCTACCACCAACTATTGATAAAAAAGACCCCTCTAATTTCAGATAAATGCCTCGTTAGCGTCTCAATTTTAAATTAATGTATGTATGTGCTGACCTAAGTGTACAAGTGGTCAATTCTATATGTAGGTCATCTCTTTTATTTTAGCCTTTAATATGCAACATACTTCTAAAAATAGGCCTTCCTGACAAAAAAGTAAAAGTCATACTGATGTGAGTCAGTCTTCCTGCAGCAGCCTTTGTTGCTCCCACAGTAAAGAAACATCTGAGAGGTCAGGACAGCAATGTTTTCTTGTCTCACATTCCTTTGGAGCACACTTTTTATATATACTTCATAGAATTCAAAAACCAAACATGGCTTTTCCCTCAAGAGATACTTCCTGATTTTTTTTTTTTTTGGCTTTTTGCTTTTGCAGTGTTTTTGAAATTTTCACAGTTCTGACCGTTTTATCATGTTTCACAGATCAGTTTCACTGATGCAGCTGGGAGCCGAACCACGCCGCGATCTAAAGTTTAACAACATGAGGAATCCTACAAGCAGGCAGCTGCATACAAATCCCAGAGTTACTGGGATAAAGCACATAAGCAGTGGGACGAACAATTCAATCCATCCATTTTTATTTACCCGCTTCTCCTTTCCGAGTTGAGGGGAACTGGTGCCTATTTCCAGCCATCCCCAGCCAAACGTGCACATTTTGGTTCTATAGCAGAAAACCAGAGTATCTGTGAACATGTAAACTTCACACAGAAAGGCCCCAAGCCAGAAGGCAACCCTCTGACCTTTGCACTGGAAAGTGACAGCTCTAACCGCTGCTCCACCATGTCGCCCACAATTCAATCCAATGTATCAGGCCACAGTAAAACAATACACTGACTGGGAAACAGCAGCCTGAAATAAACATATTTTCAGCTTCAAAACAAAAAGTGATGTACAATGAAAAGGTTTGATTCCAATTATTATAAATCTTTCTTCATATTGCTCAAAATAATCTAAAAGAATAAAAAGTTTGAATTTGTCACTTAAGAAAAAAAACTATCATTTTGTACTGCATAAGGAAAAGAAAAAAGATACAACTGGTGCATTTAAATTCTAGAAACATTTTTATACTTTTTGAAAAAATACCCTTTCTTTGTGACTGCACAGAACAAACTGAAGAATCTTACTTTAGAGTAGGAACAAACACCAGCAAAACATCAGCCAAGCAAACAACAGCTGTTGAAGCGCAGATGAGGAATGGACCATGACATCTGGAGGTTATGGAACCTGAATGGCGCAAACCACCAGGTGGCTGTTATAGATGCAACCACAGTGTTTGACTAAAACTGTTTGGTTCAAAAGCACGGTTTGAGTCCTTATTATAATTTCTGACTAGTCGAGTCATCTAAGTAAGAACCGGATGAGTCACAGTGTCCTCACAGAAAACCCAACAAATTGCAGATATTTTTTGTCCAAGTTGGAACAGCAGGATAAAAACATTAAGTGAAAATTACAACTGAATCTATTATAAATAATTGCTGGTAGATTCTGGCCCTGTGATGGACTTGCGACCTATCCAGGGTGTCCCCCACCTCTCGCACAGTGATGGCTGGAGATAGGCACCAGCTCCCCGCAACGCAGAAATGAGAAGTGGAAAAAGAAAATGGATGGATGGATGGTAGATTCAACTGATACAGATGGAAATACTGTCTTTTCACAATGATCTTTTTATTCATAAACATGGCACTGTTTCTAGAAATGTTTTCATCCATACAGAAACACAGAGAATGACCCAAAATCTTGAGGTAACCATGCCAGGCCTGCATGTGGTCCAAACTGTAAACAAAAGAAGAAAAAACAACTGATGGCAAATACAAGAGCAAAAACCAAATCTTAACAGTAAAGTTGGACTTCTCCTTTGTGTCACAATAAACTATTATTTACTGGGAGTCACGTCTGTCCAAATACATGAAACATAATCTGATCTCTCAGGCACAGTGTCCAGCAAGGGATGGTTGATGGGAGGAGTTTTCCTCATAAAGTTCAAAGCATATTCAGGTAAATTATTTAAAAAAAAAACTACTCTCATTTCTCAAGTTTTTAAACACATACCATATTTAATGTATATTATAGATTTGTTCATTTTTCTTTTGCAAGTAATACAGAATACAACAGTTTTGCAACTGGTATCTGCAACACAAATGCAAGCTTGTAATCTGTCATTACTGCTGTTGTTACATCTGTCTTGCTCTGGGTCGGAGATTATGACATTATGGTTTTAAAAGGTTGTGTTTAGGCTGTTCACACAAAAATGCAACAACGGCTTTCTAAGATGTTTACACTTTGGAACCCAGCTTAGAAAAATATTGTTTAGGCGCTCCTAAAATGCCAATCCCGTGTGGACGCAAGGCTGAAACAATAAAAAACCTTCACACATCCACAAAACACCACTCCCGTGTGGACGGAGCCTAAGTGTTATACCACAGCAATCTTTGAGTGCTCGGTTCATTTTCACAGTACGTGCTTTTCACAAGCATTAATCCTACTCAGATAATCAACTCGATCCAAATGTACAGCAATTAGAAGGATGACGAGCTGCACATGCTGATGCAATGAGAGTGTAATAACGCTGATTAAAAAGATATATTTGTAATTTGTAAAAAAGGATTTCACTAATTTCAGAAATTAATTTTCAGCTATTGATACTCATAGTGTTTGGGGGAGTATGTTAGATCAAAACTGAAATGAGTCTTTTTCTATATTGAATTTCAATTATATCTTTCCTGAATTTGGAACCATTTTATTTAAATTATTAGTGTATTCTTAGATGATGCTTCTTTGGGCATAAATGTCTTAGTGGACTTGATGTTGCTGTTTGATTTTGCAAAGTAATATGGTATAGAAATATATTTTGCCTCGGTGTAACTGTGGCATGTAAACTACGGTCACGCTATGAAATCATTTAACATCTAACGGAGTAGATACATATAACAGCCAAGAGAGATTACAGGCAGAACAATGGAGGCATACTGAGTCGGAAAGTTAAATAAAAGCAGCGTGGTTTCTGCTGAAGAGGAAAGTAATGTTGAAGAATCCTCCTCCGTCAGTAATCACTGTTGTTGTAGTATTGTATTTTAACCATTTAACATGACATTCAAATTTTTTAGAACACAAAACAGCGCTGTTCTTTTAGAGCCAGACACACACTTGCCTGTACGACTAATGATATGAAAATGTCAGTGCCAACATCCTGAGAAAACGGGATTTAGTAAAACTGTTACTTTCCCAACCCACTCACCCTGCTGAGTTTAAAACTCACACACCAACTGCAACGTGTTCGCATAAGAAAAGCCGTTAAAATGAACCTCGAAAATAAAACGTGCGATTTGAGCAGCTTTGCTCTGGCTGAAATGTAATCAGACCACCAACACTGCAGCTGTGGGTGTGATGCGGCGTGCCACTGCGCCTCGAGGCATCCTCTGAATATTAGCATATTCATAAGATTTGGAATTTTTGATGAAAAACATGGTGTAGATGTACTTTTAATCTTTTCCATTTGTTCATCAAACGTGTTTGTGGAAAAAATCATTAGACACAATATTATACATTGCACACTATTTTGCGTGTATCTCTCTGGGGGGGGGATTCTTAACCATGTAAATAGGTTCCATTCTTCATTTTTAATTCAAATTTAAAACTGCAAAAGAGAAAGTAAGGTGAAGAGAAATATAATTAGTAGAAGAGCATTTACAAAAGGAGAAAAAGAAAGTTCATATTTTTATCGTCAGGATAAAAACGGCAACGCAAAGACAGTTTAACTTTAACTGCACTCAGTGTATTCCAACATATGTGATGTTCAGAAGAAACAACCTTGAAAAAATCTGACAGAAAGATGTTTGGAGCAAATGCGTTTTGTCAAAATTAGAGATTCTTCCATTAAGATGAGACCACACAGAAAGCAGCAGGCGTCTAGATGGGAGAGATTTTGACTCTTAAAAGCCTCAGCTTGTTAAAGTGGCTGCATTATTTATAGTCCATCTGTGGGCTGAAATATCAGAGGGAATGGAGTGGGCTAGAGGGACTACCTGATGTTTGAGAAAAACTGGATATTTAGTAGAAAAGAGGGAGTGTTTAAAGGTGTGCATTAAAACAAACATTGATATCAATTTATATAATTTCTAGTCTACAATACTGACAATATCTATGTTTATTTTAACATCTATAAAATGTTAAAAGTTTAGATGACCCATTGATCACTGTTGTTGCTTTTGCAAAATCTCAATACTGCTGTCGCGGAACTCAGAAGAAAACCTTTGTAGTTGAGGAGAAATATAAATATCAGCAGGGTAAATGATGGCTTCATAAAAAAAAATTAAAAAAAAATAGATTTTTCCACCA
This sequence comes from Kryptolebias marmoratus, assembly GCF_001649575.2. Taxonomy (NCBI): domain Eukaryota; kingdom Metazoa; phylum Chordata; class Actinopteri; order Cyprinodontiformes; family Rivulidae; genus Kryptolebias; species Kryptolebias marmoratus. The sequence goes on along the minus strand of NC_051440.1, from coordinate 19,702,415 downwards.
TTAAAATGAATCTGAAAAATGAAATATATGCATATAATATCGTAATATTGCCATATTTAGACAATTTAACTTTCTGGATGTTTTCAGAAACCTCAACATTTAACAATTTGTGTGGGAAAACAATGACAATAAAAATTTGTGGAGCCTAAAAAATGAAGTAATTTCACTTTTTTTTTTTTTAACCATGCATGATAAAAGTAATACACCAGGTAGTCACGAAACAATTTTAAAAACAGACAATTGTTGAAACTATACAGTGTAGTAATTTTTCAAGTTTTTCAGCTTTTTCTGTGAACTTTAAATTGCTGCACTGTCATCAAACTTACAGTAACCAGTTGTAGTAAGACAGAAAGACATATATAACAATCAATAAAAGAAACATGATATTTAACTAATCACACAATGACGTGTTGAACTTGGTAACTTTACTGATGACTTCATAAGTTACATCACAAATCTAAAGACAGACTTAATTGTAGAATTGTAGTCATGGTTTGTAGAAACTGACAAGAAGTTAACATAATATTATATCATTTTAATTGTTAAAATCTTTTGTTTTGTATCTTTACACTCTTAACTTATACAATAATGGAGCTATCTAAATTTACATTCATTTGTCTGGCAGCATGAGCATACAATTGTGTACACTATTAGTCTCTGCACTATCATTATGTGTTATTTTCTAAGCCCTTATCAACAGGCTTTGCAGTGACAGTCATACATTCTTTGACACTTTGGAGCAATTACTGGCCAAATTAGTCTGGCTTGGCTAGAAAAAGCTCCATTAATCACACACTGTCCTCTCATTAGTGTGTTCTCGCAGTGAGCCTTTAATGTTTGAGAAATGGTTCAGTCTTGTTGTTTCTAACTCTATCTGTGGCAGAACAGGATTAGAACATAAAGGCACAATGGCACAGTCCTCATATAGAAGATTCAAAATCCAATCAAGTAATGTTACTGGTTACTTGCATGCTGATAGGAGACAGAACCTTCAGAAAAGTTGTTTTAGTGGAATTTTTTTTCAGCCTCTTTCATATCAGACAGGCAATTGTCCATCTAATTCCCTAAGAGATGAAAGTGGCAATATAAACACAATCCTAGTTTATAAACACTTTAGGATTAACCTGTCAGGGATGGAGGAAAAGAGGGACAAGGAGAAGAATAGTGGCGAAAATGAGATTTGGCTATGCTGGAAAGCTGCACCGTGATCAAATGAGGAGGAAAAGCAACACTGCTTGGTCACAGGCGAAAACAGAAAGATGCTCTGACAACCAAAACGTTTATGCAAAAGTGCATGAAGTGTAAACAAGACAAATATTTTAATTGTTTACTTTTTTATTGGTCGTAGGGAAGATGCCTTTGTTGTCAAACTAACATCCATTTCATTCACAAACCTGAATGTCAACACTTCCCTGCGTTTCCTTCATCATGCAGTCAACTGTGGCAGAACACACTGGTAAACAGGACATAACCTTCATCCATCACTATGCTGTGAGACCCCATACTGACTAAAGTGGCATTTCAGCAGAGCCAGCCAGATAGTGAGAGATGATGCAGACAGTCCACAGAGGGAATCTGCAAGAGCCGGCCTTATGTTATATCTGCAGCAATCTCTCAGAAAGTACCTAAACCTGATTGTATGAGATCATAGCACATTTCTCACCGTCACAAAATAAAAAATAAATATTTTTTTAGCTTTCTCAATGTCATAAAATCACAAGCAAAACCCTAGTTGGTATATGAGCTAAAATTTATTGAATAACAATAATAATAATAATCTAAAATATAAAACAAGACTTCAGAGATGGAAATTGGGCTATTAATTCTTCTTAGCACAAACAGGTTCATTATGCACCACGGAGAGGATGTATTGTAGGGTGCAATGAGAATACTGTGGAGGGGAGGAGAATTTGCACCCTTTTTTTGCCTAAAAAGTGCCTAGGGAGGGAGAGAGAGATAAAATGATGGAAGCAAGCTGCACACAACAAAAAAGGCACAGACCGTCTTTGTCTGTCTTTTGCTCTGTGTATTAGCAAGTAATGAGCTCCTAATTGTGTAGCCAGGCCATGGAGTCACTGCGGGGGTTGAAAAGCAGTGGGAATTAACTGTATCTGCCAAACGCACGAGGGCAAAGAGATTGATAGAGGAACAGAAAGAGAGAGCACAAGGTGAGAGAGGAAAGAAATAAAGGGATGTGCGATAGAGACACTACATTGAGGAGACGGGGTAAAGGCAAAATGATGAAGGCATTACAATGAAAATGTGTATTTCAACAGAATGCAGATGAGGGGAAACAAGTGCCAGTGGCCGTTCAGTGCACTCGCTTTTCGGCCATAACTGTCTCCTCTCGCCATGTCTCTCTAATATTTTATCTACTTTGTGGTAATGAGTCAAAACGCTGATAAGTCAAATGGACAGTTGGGGTTTAAAAGGTATGGGGTGTACGAGGAGTTCTAACAGAGGTAATTGATGCTGTAACTAAAGGTCATTCCAATAAGATTTTGGTCAATATGCTATGTGTAAAAGGTCAACTTGGACAAGGAGGAAACATGACAGGAAAAGACATGAATGATGACGGAAAAAGGTCACGATATCATGGAGACCGACTTGTCTCCATCTTCTATGTGAACGGCTGGTTAAGTTTTGTGTGTTTTTGCGCCTTTATCTATCTGACTGTGTGCACTTAAGCAAATGTGGACACATGTTTTTGTTAGTCTAAATATATTCAATCATGATTGCGATGTAGATAGTCCCCATTGTGTTCCCTAGTTGCCACTTAATTCTTCTTTCCTGGTAAGCCACTTCCAATGGCTTCTCTGCCCCTGCATTGCTCAGCCCTGTAATTCTTTTATGCACAGTCATAGACCTCTATCTTGTCATGGTAATGGCTGCGAAGCACTCTCACTGTAGTCGGAAAAAAGCTTCTTAGGACTCATGTTATGAAAGACAATCATTTACTTTTCACTATGTAACAGGTCAGAGCTCCTGCTGCTCAATATTACATGCAGACTCACGTCCAGAGCTGCAGTGCCTTGAAATCTTAAGTATCACCTACTAATCTCACATTCTTCTACTCTAGCCATTGTTTCTCATGGCCTTTGCTCTACATCCATTTGCTTTAACACCTTAGTGACCAGGTGACTGAACATAGGTCACTCTGCAATAGTAATGAGCACCTGTCACATCCTTTCTCTTCACTGCTACTGCTTTAGTAGCATCTGTGGTAATAGAAAGAAGGGGTGGTGGCTCTGGATGGAGGCGTATGCCAGAGATGGATTGTTCAGAGCTCAGCACAGCAAACCAAATCTATACAAATGACCTGCTGTGAAAGCAACTTCTACTCCTTGGATCTGGTTTAGAAGATATTATTTTCTTTTGTGGGATTGTGTGGTTTCTTGTGAGTTTATAGTGAGTTATTAAGTTTATGCAGCCCCCCTTACTGTTTTATTATTTATGCAAATTTGTAATAAGGCACATTATTTTCTGTTAAGTCTCTGCTTGATGTGAGTCATTCAAATGCTAGTATACAGTCCACAGCACCTATGTACATTGTATAAATATAGAAAACTCGAAGATGCTATATTTTAGTTCCAGCCAATATTATTTGCTTACATTGTAAATAAAATAACAACTTTTGCTACCTTAAAGACTATACCTTCGAGTTACAAAGTTCTTCGGCAAAGTGCAAGTATTATGAGCGTTCTTGTGTGTTTTGTGTGCACAAATGCAGAGAAGAATTTGTGACTGGCTGTGGAGGTCAGTCAAGGTAAAATGTGTTATTATCCATCATAATCAGAGGCTGTGTGCTTGCTTCAGGACATATGAGCAGCTAACCCAGGGCGGCCACAGAGGAGATGAGAATCATATGACAGTGAAATGTGATGTTTTCCAGCTTCACTGGTGGTTGTGTAAAAATATTTTTTGAACTATTTGGGGTTGCAAAGCCAGCACAAACAGGTCAAAAACATTCTGATAAGTTTCATACTAGAAGTTTTTAAGACAATTGTTGCACCTAATTTTCAGCAAATGCACATTTTTTATTTGGGAAATGTCACTTGGGGAAAAAAAAAAACATTTGACAGCTCTCAGCTCTTTACATTCTGACAAAAACATCTCCTTGGTCTTCCAGTATTAAATGCGTCCTGAAAATGTTCACAACATTTGCCCAGCAACTAACTGCCATCTAAATGGAAGTGGCTTTACCAAACTTTCTTAAGAGCCTCAGACTTTCAAAAAGAGACTGCCTTACTGTCAGCGCATCTGTGGGCTGAAATAAGACCAGAGTGCACGGTGGGCGATAGAGACAAACTAGGCTAAGAGTCATGATGGAAAGAAAGTAGTAACTTATAACTGTTATACCAAAGAACACATAAATCACAGCGGTACCATTTAACTATATTTATCGTTTCTTTGACTGTAGGTAAAATTAAATCAGGTCTAAACCAAGAGTTTGGGTCATTATCATACCTCTAAAACACAAAGATATAAACTGGAATTTTGTCTTTAACAAACTGAACTTTTCCAAAATCAAAAGCTCTAAAATAATGTTACAGATCTTTTGTCAAGAGTTCACATACTACAGAGTACATCAATATAAAGCTGCAGCCATGTCTGGAAATCCCACCAACACTTTATTAACTTGACAAAACCTCTCGTGTCAAATCCTCAGTGACTGCAGACTGAATAAGCATCTATGATCTATAGATCCCATCCAAAATTGTGGACAAACAGCTCTTGCCTAAAAACCACAAAGTCGAGGCCTGAATCTCTAATCTTGCACACTTTCATAACAAACCAAAGTTCACTTTCATTAGTCTCCAACGCTTCTGTTCTGCTCTCCTTGATTTATGAAATCAAAGGATGACATTTATTTGCTGCTCTTCATTCACAAGGAGCAGGAACTCCCCTGTGTTTGGTATTCATTGAAGAATTGAAAAGAATTCATTTTGTGGCCTAGCCCTGGGGGCTGCTGCCAAGCCATGCTTAACTGGGAAGCAGCATTAAGGCAATTAGCATGGGCTTTGCATTTGATTTTAGCTGGCAAGACTGCTTCTGTAAACAGCAGGCAGGATCGAGCGATTAGTTCCTGTGAAGATGAGCACTTTGCCTCCTCTGGTACTTGTCCAAGAGAGGATTACTCAACACACATTGCACATACACTCTGCACCTTATACATACACAAATCTACATATACGCTGGATCAAAAAAGTGAGAGAAAAAAGACAATTGTGGGAAATCAAAAGCAGTGTCCACTTCAAGGAGCTGTTTGTGCTATGGCAGAGCGGAGTAGTGTCTGTTCCACGCATTACCTTCCAGTTCGATTCACCTCCACTTCCCTCAAAGAAAGAAATTATCCTTTGGTGTCTTAACCCTTTTATCATCCATTTAACACAGAGAATTTCAAGGCTCAGCTTCATTTATTGAGCAGGTTTTAAGGTATGTAATATCGAAAAGTTCAATATCAATATCAAGGGGTCCTGAGTAAAAGTTTCAAAATTAATTGTGACAAATAGGCAATCATTAAGTCAAATGAACTGAGATTGATCTTATTTGTTCATTTATGCACTCCACTGAAGAAGAAGCCCGAGGTCCAGAAAAGCCTTTACGTCTGTAGATGAGAATTTCACCTGAGAGGCTGCTAAATCAAACGTGTGTCCATGTGAATAGGCACCCACGACTAGGTAAAGAGAATTCTATTGGCTCTGTCATCTTAATGTCAATCTGGTGCAAAAAGAGTTGTGGATTGCATGTCTCTTGTGCTTTCACCAAATAGATAAGGTATCAAACTAACTGAGATTTAGCTGTTGTCACGTCTCACCCCACCATCCCTGGCCAAACATACCCGCTCCCAGAGAGATGTTGCTGATAAAATATAAACAATGCCATGTGCAGATCTCCACAGAATTTGAACACGCCTCTGTGGCATAAGTACGACACACAATAATCCCATTTAAACCTTGAAAAGACAGCATGAGATTAATATCAATAAGGCATAGAGACATGCTAGGCCCATGAGGGGAAATAAATTTCAGCACAGTGTGGAAATTTCACACTCTACAGCACCTCAATTATGATTGTGAGGCTTGCTTCAGCAGAGGGCTTGTTTCATGAGTCAGCATTGCTTGATTGTTAGTCTTTGGGTTAGAGTCTCCCCCTGACCCAAGAACAGTCCAAGCTTACAAGGCTAGAGGAAAGAGTTCGACTACGAGCACATGATCTTGTAGATTATTCTAATCCTGGTCACGAATGCATCAACAGAAGTAAAGAGTTCTTCAAAAACAGGTTTTGAAATGTGTTTGATTACAGTGTCCAAAGCCAGAGGATAAATTTGGGTTAATAATAGGTGTTAATTGTCTGAAGTGTATCACAATTACAAAACAGCTATGCATGAGACTAAAGTATTATTCAAACAAAAAACATACTTCTGCATAATTAGCACCAGAGGAATTTGGCAGAGAATGTATATAATCTTTCAACACAGGATACGTTGAAAAAAAAATACAACTGTACTGTAAAAATATCAAAAAACAAAATGCAATTTAACAAAAACTTATATATGTACTTTTTATGGCTTATCGACCTTGTGGCTAAAGGTTGAAATTTACTTACCTCATCGCCTAATGACAAAGTCATGTTTAGGTGGGGTTTTTTTTAGGTTGAGTTAAAACACTGACTCTATTTTCAAGGTGATAATAATCTTGCTATCTCAATAAGAAAATGTCAAGTAAAGATTCAAACAAATATTAGTGTGCTTCCACCACATATAGTGTCAGTCCAGCCCTGATCTTTTCGATTGTCCTCTCTGGGCTTGTGTTGACCTTTAAGGTAGTGTTTGTTTGGCTTGACAGAGGAATGCTGAAATTTCAGTCTAAAATAGCCTGCCAGTGTCCACACCAGCTAACATGGAACAGCAAATGACTGCTAATCACAGGGGACAGCAGGAGAGCCAGCTGTCAGCATTCCAGCTTCCATTCCCTGTCTGACAGCAGGCGAAGCAATGCAGGGGACACATACAGCAGGTCAGTCTCCTCTCAGAGGCACCTTAGATGAAGACTGGAGTTGGAAGCTGACTGGAAAGGGCAAAACTAAGCAAAATACCATTTAAGATTTAAAAACTATACTAACTCCTTGTTGAAGATTTAGATTCATAACAAGTGAGCATCATTATAGTAAATATGTTAAAGAACTCAAAACAAAACTCAAACAACATAAACCGGCAAATGCTGCAAATTTTCTGTCGTTATAGTTTTTTGATGTAAAGTATGTGAATCTAGCATTTAAAGCACAATGTAAAAAACAATATTTTTCCTCCATATATAAAAAGCATCAACAGCCAAGTATTTGTTTGTTGATTCACTGTGGTATTTTATAATCACAATCTACTCATGTCTCAAAGAATACCCATTCTCACAGTTCATAAACATTTATATGATACAGAAAGAATAATCTTGTAAGCACCATCTCGTGCACTTGTTAGGACTGATTTATCAAACCAAAGGCTTTTCAGTTGCAGAAACTAATTTTGTTGTGTGCATCCCACAGCTGGTGACGGGTGGGCTTGCCTCTTTGCAGCAGTCGTGTAGCTCAGCAGTGACTGAGGTTTTCATGTTGTATTTCTTGCTAAATAGTCCTGCAATGAAAGAGGCAGGCTCAGTAATCACTGATGTGATTACTTGCCTCTGCAAAGGGAAGTAATCACTTTAGTAATCATTTCAGATAAACAGACCAGGGATGGGCATTTCGAAAATACTGGCAAATATTTGATTATTTTTTTCAAATGTCATATTCACAGTGATGAGCCGAAGGCATTATCACATATATATATATAGGTTTAAATTAGCATTCTTGCTCCTTTGCACAACACTGTAATGCTTTTATTTTTGTCTGGATAAAAAAACTGTTTGTTAAAAACCCAATTTGTTATATATTCTTTCATAGACAAAAAAGTCAAACTTTAATGACTCTGCTGTTCTTGAATCAACCTTCTTCAGCAGATAAGCAGATTTGTCCAAGCTTTGATCTTGGCACCAAAAGACAAGATGGATCAATATCAGGCAACCACCAGGGGGGATTAACACGTTGCTGCATGGTAAATTAGTAAAGATCAATGCAAAATCAGTATATAATGAGCTGGCTCCAAACTTTTTCCACTGTTTTTTTACCCTTTCCTGTTTTTCTATGTCTCCTTCAATTCATACACACCAGAGTTCATGAAATATTTAGCACTATGACTTATTGATCATGGATGCTAACAGAAACCAGTCAGAGCACCTACAATATCATTTAAACCGAGTGGTCAAAGAGCCTAAAATGTGCCCGTGCTTTTTTGTTGAAAGTCATTAAAGATACAGAATGAGTAATAATGTGAGACTGATAAATCACAACACTTGTACAGAAGCTAAAGCTGCCCTGCTATAAAAGTCTGAAATGTGACTCCAGTCATGAGGTTTTGTTTAACTTTGGGAACTAAAGCCACTGCGGTCCACTTTAATCCCAGGCCTTCTCAGAGGCATGCATCTTAGGCTGGAAATCTATCAAACTATGCTGGCCAGTGCAAAAACACTTCTCTTTGTCTCCTTTTTTCTGCTCCATCAACACTCCAACATAAGCACAAACACAAAAACGCAGATTGGTCCAACTGGCTTGGTTCAGTGAAGCCAGAATGCAGGAATACAAAGCACAATAAACAGAACACAATGTGATTCTTTCATTCTGTTGAATGAGAGAAATGACCTGAATCGTCTCTGGATGGTTATGTATGAAAGTATTCTATCACCTGCCCTGTGCAAACAGCCTTGTGACAAAGACCAAGAAATACAACGTACATTATGCTTATCAGCTCGTAACGTTGACTTTTTTTAGGACCCTGTAAATAAAAAGTAACAAAGTAAATTAGATAATCATTTGATCAATTACTCTCTTTTCAGTGGTAATATTGGACATTTATGTTGGCTGAACAACTTGAGTGTTTCAGTTGCTTTCTATCTCGCATAACAGCAACATTTAAACCGCTATGGTTTCATCCAAATTTCTACATTAAAAGCAGTTGTTGGAAAACTGTAATTTATTTTAATAATGCATATGTGTACATAGTAGGGATGGGGGTTATCATCTAATTTTAGATGCAGGACATAACAAACACAATTCTGAATTGCCTTTTGTCCTAATACAGTTGCCGTAGTTGAACATGCTGGGAGATAGGTGTGCGTTTTCACAAATTTTTCAACCTTTCTTTGCTGAACCTTGGAGAATATATTTCTGTAAGTAATACTTGAAGTTATCATGTCATGACTATTTTTAGTAGTGACTTTGAAATGTTTAATTTGTGTATAAATTTCAGTGATGAACATCAAGATTTACTATTGAATCTACAGGTTTTTTTATTAAGGATTTGTAAAATATCAAGATTTTGACAGTAGAGCCAGATTATGTTTAAAACACACTGGTTATTATAAGGCAAACATTTAAAATAATCTTATATGATCAAAATGCTGGCTGTTAACATCTATCCTTGATGTTAATTTAGTAACCGACCTGGACAATGAAAAAGTTCAAATGTGCAAAGGAACACTCAAAACTACAGTGCACAGCCTGGACATTATAGTCAGCATTCCTACCCTGATAAGCTTCTGAACTAATAAAAGAGCAAAACCAAAATGTTTATTTAAACCCAGAAAAAAAAAACATGCAATATTGAGCAAACAAACAACAACAATCTTCCTGGAAGGTAGTTTCTCACATTAATAAAAGGTTCATGTTGCTTTGCTCCAACTGAGAATAACAGAGTGAAAAAAGACTAAGTCTTAGCTTCACATATAATCTAATCATAATTTGCACCTGCTTTCACAGAAACATTACTTTTTATGCTACACGTGACATGTAGAGAGAAATCAAATGTGTTGCATAGTCCATCAAACACTGGCAATTCTTTATTGTTTTCAAGAATCCCTATAAGTCATGACAATGATAAATCCCTTCAGCATGATGAAAAAGTTACAGTTTAAACAATAAGAATCTGAGAGATGATATAATCCTAATTTCTCTATTGTTCTAAATTGATTTATGAATGTCAAGACAACGTTAGTTGTTTACAGTGTTAAATCGGGACACAGCTGGAGGAGTACCCTCTAAGATCCTGATCAAAACCTGTAAGCTTTAATGTCAGTTATGGTTCATGTTCTGCTTGGACCAGACAGGGCACCGAGCTGGGACCCACTGGCTGGAGGCAAACGTGTCTTCCTGCCCTTTTTATTTAATCTGGATTTACCAAAATTAAAATATGACTGTAGTCATCAAAACATGATCAAATTCAAAGACATCCTATAACTCATCAACGGCCAATAACTCCAGTATGTACACCTCTTTCTGCCTTTCTGGTGTCTGTGAAAAAGATGATGCCTGAAGCACAATAAAGCTGTGTTTAACCACGCCCATTTAAAGCACCACTTTAAATGGACTGTGTGCAACTTCCCTAAACATCACAGCACTTCAATAGAGATATCTTTAGACGCACCACTTCCCAGAACTGGGTAGTCCATGGGGAAAACCAGTAGTGTGTGTTACACGAGATGACTGGCAGGTGCTCTTCATCCTAAGAACAAACTAAACCTTGTTAGAAAAATACTGTCATGTACGGGCTGTGTGAGAGCACAGTAAGATTAGATAGTTTAACAAGTTTTTTCTTAAATTGACAAAAAAAAGAAAACTATGAGCAAAGTTTGTATCTGAAAAGTTATCAAGATATTGTGCATTTTTTACTTTTTCAATTTTTTTTCAGAAAATTTAAGATACAGATTCTCAAAACCCTTGATTTCCATCAAAGACTTCAGCTCAACTTGACATTCAATCGCTGGAAGTGCAACCAGGCGCTTCCACCATGCACGCCATAGATATTTTAATTTAGGCAATGAACTGAAGACATGAAAAAGCAATATATTATACAAAATTTGTTGGTACCTTACAGCTCATTGAAACAATGCTTAATTTCTCTTGAAAAGTAACTCAGTTGATAACAGTTGTCTAATGTTAATCTGCATTTCTTTAGGAAGTGATAACCAAAAAGAATTGTAAAAATAAATGGTTTGGTGTTTGTTCAACAAAGATTTGCTAAGATGGTATGGTTTGTTGGTCCACTTAAAAATGAGTATTAATCCTTGTATTATAGCAACGTTTCAAACTAAGTGTTCTATCTTAGTGTCACAGGTTCCTTCAAGCTTTCCATCAGCCATTCAGCCCACTTAAAGGGAACAAACATGCTGCTGCGTATTATGGTACTGTGTGCACCACACTGAACACGGCACAGAGAAAGAAAGCTATAGATGTTCATGTTAAGGATTAAGGCTAAAAATCATCTCTGAGCAGCTTCATGTTCCTCTGACCACAGCTGCCAATATTGCTAAAAAGTATAAAGTTCATGGTACAGTAGCCAACCTCCCAGAACATGGCCGCAAGAGGAAATGCAACCCCAGGTTGATCAGATGGCTAGTGCGAATGGTAGAAATAGAGCTAATGAAACCATTCAAGCTGAACTCCACGGTCAAGTTACATCACTTTCTGATGCACCATCCGTCACTTTTTGAACCATAATAGGCTTCATGGAAGAAGACCCAGGAGGGCTTCACTGTTGACAGAAAAAAAAACACAAAAACAGGCAGAGTGAAAGTTGTCAAAATGCATGTTGACAAGCCCCACGGTTTCTGGGACTGATGAGACAAATCTGGAGCTTTTCAGCCACTCGAACCAGTTGTGTTTTTATTTATTTATTATTATTATTACTGTGGAAGTGTATCAACAAATGTATCCTCATCTGTATATGTGGGTGTGCACAGCATAAAATCTTGACAATGACTGCATTAAATAAGATGCAGGTTTACTTCAAATCCTATTTCCAGGAAACAGCAGACCTTTGATTGTTATTGTTTATATTTGTCTAAAACAGATAGCTGAGCAAGTGAAATTCTTAAAGCATTCGTCAAGCTTGTAATATTACTTTTAACATGATGTAAAGTTAAAATATATAACTTCTAATGTCTGATACCATAATCATCCACTTTCAGGTGTGATTTTGATGATCATACATGTTGATGGATGAATTTCAGCCCAATTTTGATACGGACAGTTAATCCAGGACAGAAATGTGGAATAATAGGAGCTGAAACCCACATCTGCTTCCAGGAGGAGGAAAGCTGTGATGTCCTTCAGGGCTGAACGAGCGACAGACTCGTCAACATATCGCTCCTGAACCAAGGAAGTTCATCTGTAAACCTGTAAAGCCAGGACAGCATGGAGGCTCTGAAGGGGAAATATTTACACTCCACCGTGGAGTGGGGCAGCTCCAAAACCTGTCAGACTGCGGCTAAGTGATGCAAACACCCCTACAGTTTCCAAACTAAACGCAAACATCCAGTCAATGAAAACCCAAAACGTGGGAACTTCTTCTTCAGAAGTTTTCGGCCAACTCGTCGAAAGCAGAACAAAGATTTGGAAGACTTTACCCCGCTTCCCCGCCCGCACTGATGCGCCTTCGCGTCGCGATAACAAAACAAAACAAATAAATAAATAAACAAACTTACCAGCAGTTCTCGAGCCCGACCCCGAACCAAGCAGAAGGTACCAGATCCACATCATACGGTCGCCTTTTTTTCTCTCCCTCCCCCTCGGCCTGCTGTTGTTGTCCTGCCCCGCTGCGGGGCCAAACCCAGGGGCGAAAAGAAAGAAAAAACTTCTCCGATGCAGCGAGTCTGCAGTTGGACTTTGCTTCTGCTGTTGTTGTTGTTGTTGTTGTTGATCTTCCGGGCAAAAACTGCGAGCGCGTTCGGCTGGGTCAGAGTCGGTTCGTGCTGGGGGTAGACGGTCCGGTTCGTGGAGGGGGGAGAGAAGGCGGAGGAGCTGGAGCTGAAGGAGCTGAGGGGGCTTCGGGGTGGAGGAAGGCGGAGCCCGGAGGCAGAGAGCGGGGAGCAGGGGTCGGTGGGTCCGGTGGGTCCGGGTCCGGGTCAGAGCCCCCCCAGACTGCGGCCAGGGGGTGTAAGGGTGCAAGGGGACTACCCCAATGAATGAATGAATCAAACAGCAGAGCTGATCTTGAAGAACAAAAACATAAAAACTAGTTAACTACATTATATGCCATGCAAGTAGGTCTAGTTTTTCAGCTCTGCTATGATCGTATTATTTAAAGTATTTAAGTAGAAGTAGTAGTAGTAGTAGTAGTAATAGTAGTAGTAGGATAGACCAGACACTTTTGCCATGATACTACAAAAACAAAAAGGATTTGTTTTACTATATTTCCTTTGCTCATGTTCTAATCAATGAACACTTATCCAAGTAGTTTATTTTCCACATTTCACTCATAAATATAAGTTGCATTTTTGTCTCATCTGTACCCTACATGGGTACAGATGAGACAATAGCCCAGTGCAGTTTAGGACACTCATTCCTAACGCTGTGAAGCTGACTGACTATGCAAAGCAAATGTAAATGGCAATTGGACACAGGGTTTAAAATTAATTTCCTTTTCTTTCATTTATTCCAGTTTTGTTTATTGGACTGGTGAAATAAATACAGCTTTTTTCTAAAAGGTACTCATCTCAAAGTATGAAATTATGCATAAGAGAGGTTATCCTGAGCTGTATCAAATCTTGCAAGTTGAAAAGGTTTACTTCAGTAGTTTTCCAGGCATACTGAGATGTAATTCTGAAATGCGGGTCCACACTCAATGTAAACAAAGCACTTGGCAGAATCGGGCAGAAGCCAAGCGGAAGCTCGAGTCACATGATTGACCTCCATTAGGCTGGCTGTAGCTCAAGTTGGCAAACAAATATGGCAGAATTGGTCAAGTGTAGAATCTCGGAGAAAAGTGGAAATATAGGAGCAAATCTGAATCTGCTGCTAAACATGAAAGAAAAGAGAAAGAAGGAGAAAGACAACTGTCAAGAATACATATTGGGGATCATGCAGGATGGTGGAGCGCCATAAATACTTATAGTTACTGTTTCAGCCAAACCTATCTTTTTATCTGTATATTTTACTCAACAAATCTGTTTTGACCAGTCTTCATGACATTGTAATGAATACCTTTAAATCAACAAACTTTATTTAAATAAAGTTTATATATTATATTATATAAAAAATATGCCTATTATGAATAGACATTATTATAACATTTGTTTATTATTATTCTTGGCCTGAAGTCTTACATTGCACAACCAGAAAACATGAGATGCAATATATTTCGGGGTACAGTTCAGAAATTGTGTCTTAACTGTAACACACATTACTCTAGATTTAATAAGTATTCTTGTGTGACAAAATGTCACACAATATGTCAGCTTTTAGGGCACAGTTTAGGGTTTACAACAATCTAAATGAACTTTAACAGCCATAAAAGGAAAATAAACTATTTGATTTGGAAGGGCCGGGGTGAAGTGAAAGATTTACCTCAAAAAATTATCTTCAGTCTGGAGAGATGCTCGTCGATCAAGTTTCCCACCCTTAAAGAGAACACGAATACTACTAATAAAAATTATAGAACGGGCATGTTGCATATACTCCTGTTCTAACTTTACCTGTACCTTAAAAGATGATTAAACTTAAAAGAGAAACCTGCTTGTAGAAAGTCAAAGCATGAAAGAAAGCTGAGAAAAAGCACTCAAAGACATTTTCTCTTCGTTGTATTGTTGGCGTCCTTATAAAATCTTGGCTCCTACAGCCACACAGTGAGGAATTTATTACTTAAGGACCCATACAGTGCAGTGTGGGAGCACAGATGAAAGGCTGTATATAATATGTGCAACCTGTTGCATATATGCACAACAAAAACAGAGATACGAGGCTGAAAGTAAGAAAGAAAGTACACCAAAATATTATCATTTTATTTGCATGCAAATTAAGTTGGATTCAGTCAGGAGCAGGGATGGAAGGACAGAAGGCCTCACCTATCAAACCTTTCTCTTTATCATAGAATTGCAGCTGTGTGCAGGCACAACTTTATTTCAAACAAACCTAGTCCTTTGACAGCATGCTAACCTGAAGGCATATGATTGGGATGAGTCGCAATATCAAACTCCTCCAGCTCACTTTATATTCGTTCACACACTGCCTTATCAAGCCAAAGCCTCGTGCAGGCTTAGACTCCTAGGGAAGGGTCTTGGCATGTCAGTCGAATCTGTGGAAAGTTTGTCAAAGATCCCAGCTTGATAGCTTCTACGAGGCCCTGTTGTCCTCTTTCCCCCCCATTGTTGCCTGCAGGGCCTTATGTATTTCCTTCTGTTATAATGAGTGTTGCTGCTAGATGGATGTGCAAGTGCACCGAATAACCACTGTTGAAAAGTGTACAGTTGGCAGACATGAATATTTCAATGATTACCGCAGTTAACAAAGGCAGACACAAGTCTCCTCGACACAAATCCCGGATACAATCAGCACTAGTGTAACCGAATGCTTGTTGAGGAGGAAGAAGATTTGTCAGTCAGTGTTAAATGGATTTTATTCTGCTCCCCTGGAGTTATCATTAATGTTACTACTGAGCTGTCTCACAAATTATATAGTCTGATCCATGGACCAGAATAGAATAATCTGTTTCTTGGTGAGGATCTGCATAAGAGGACTGCAAGCTAAAATCAGAAAAGTGCTCAAATACATTACTGATTGACACAAATGTTTCAGTAATGCCTATCAAATAGTTTAGGCTATCTATAAACAGCCCAGACCTAATTTGCCACTGGCCAACAAATGGACTCATTAGGGGACATTAAACTCTAATATGAAGGCTGTTATTGAGTTAATCGCAGAAGAAACCCAATTAGTGGCCAAATTTGGAGAATGACTCTGAGGTAGTGTGACGATCTGATTGGGGAAAAGGGGGAGGAAGTAAAGCAACCTGGAATGAGTTTGCTTGCGGGTGAGTGGCAGCATGGAGAGAAAGATTCAGCCTCAGATTAAACAAGAGGTAAGAGATTGTGTGGCAGGAGCAACCCAAAAAGAAAGAGTCTGAGTGTGTGTGTGTGTGTGTGTGTGTGTGTGTGTTGATGTGGAGAGATACAACAGTGCTTTCAGAGCTGCAATAAAAAGAATGGGTCAGAGGCAAGAAAGCACCTGGAGGAGGATGAAAAAGAGTATGATGGAGAAGGTGAAGAAGATGTCTTACAGAAGATAAAAAAAATCCCTGTGATAGAAAATGATAAAAAATGATAAATGTCCCTAACCACAATTTTTCTTCATTATTTAAGGAATCCTCTCACATTACAGAGAATAAAATACAAGCTATGGGCTGATTAAGAAAGTAAATATATTTTAACTTGGCTAACAGAAGAAGCTGAGTGCCCTGTCACCAGGAGATTTGCTAACAACATATCATTTTATCTAATGGGAATAAGAGCTGAGAAGAGGATGAGAAATCCAGCTCTCTTGAGTTTCAGGATGACATGTCCTTGTCATGCCCGACAGCTACCGAGGTTGCTGTGAAATGCCAAGGCCCCTGTAGGGACTGGCAAAGGCAGGTTCACTCCCCAGTGAGAGATGCTTGACATTCATTGTACATTTCTAATAACCAGGGTACCAATGTGAGGCTTGTTTTTGTCACTGTATGAGCCTAAAAACAGCATGACAGGAGACAGGACACACGGTGCTATGATGCTATATTCAGTTCAGTATTTTTTCTGCTTTTCCCATTTAGTAAGTTGATGATGAATATTCAGCACACACACCTTGAGCAAGGCTGCACACACACACACATTCTGAAATATTTGCAGAGAAGAAAACACTCATTATTGAGTAATCTGTGATCAATACCCTGTATCGTTTGACATTAGTCAGTAGCACTGATGTCCTGCCTGCTGTTCCTGCAGGGACATCAGATAGGCAGCAAGCAATTGAATCTTGTGTGTGTGTGTGCATTTCTTTTTGTGAGCTTGCATGCAATTGTCACTCTGTTGGGCTTAGACAGAGAATTTGATAAGGAACACATATTGATTTGGGATTTCAGTGGCAAGGGCCAGTAAGAGTTTGAGTGAGAGCTGCCTGATGCATCAATACTTACCTTCTTAATTAATCTTGACAAAGTCGCATACTCCCTGAAGAGAAAGCGAAAATTAAAGAATGATAATATACAGTTCATGATATATTATTAGCAAAACATTGTTGTTTTATGAAAAATACAAGTGGCCATTAAATAAACAATTCCTGGGCTGTTTGCTCAATGGCAAATGCTCAATAAAACTAACAATAAAACAGCAGAAAACGTATAATTAAAGGTAATTACATCCTAATGTGAGAAATAATTGTTAATTGATTTATTGTAAACGTTTATATTAACACCTCTATTAAGATATATAGACAAGAAAACGTGACCATTTTGTTATTACACACCTTTAAACATAAAACTGGAGGGAAATGGAGTTACTCTACAAACTGTAAAGACCATTTAGTTGGTTCATTTTGTATCCAAACAACAGGCAAACATTCTAAATAATAGCCCTAAACAAGTTCACGTCTCAGAGCCGTGACCAGTCTTCTCTCACTTTTGCCAGCTATAATTAGTAGAGACTAAACTCTGATCAGTCATCAAGGTTTCGTTCCTCTAATTCTGCCCTTCACTTTAGAAAGAAATATATTTACAGTATAACCTAGACTGTACACGAGCAACCTTACGTGTCACTTTAAATGATTAAATTATCGTCAGTTGAGTTTAAATGATGGCTGATTAGAGAGAAAAAAATACACTGGGGGCATTTTGTCAGACTCTCAGTGTCCTCTGTGAGTATCTATTAGGACACAGTGGTGCCTTAAATTGAAAGTGGTAGAGCACAGCTGAGGCTGAGGAAAATGTCATTAGAGTTGTTTTAGGAAGCTGATATTCTGACCTGATCATCACATTTAAAGTCAGGGGAATAACTAACAAATAAATATAAAGTGTACTGCAACAAAGGTCACCCTATTCCTGTTTTTAGTTCTTGATAAAAAATAATTCTTTAATACTGTTTACAGGATACTTCATGTGATTTACTGATGATGCCACACAACAAGTCACAGGATTTCCAAAGTCAAGTGAATCATCTGTGAAACTGAAGTAGATGGAACAGCCTGATTGCTACCCAATTCTTTGAACAAATTTGACCAAAATAGCAAATATGTTCTATCAGTTGAGTCAATGATCTCTACAGCTTTAAGATTCCTTCCATGGAGACCACCGACATGTGTACAAAATAAATAAACCAAAGTTTATTAAATATTAAAGGAGATATATCAGCCTGGAAAAAAACAAAACATGGTGGTATTGAAGGAGAAATCATATTTCACTAATTTTAGATTCTCTCCATTGGCTCCCTGTAAAATTCAGAATATATTTTTAAATTTTACTTCTAACATACAAGGCGATCAAACACCAAGCTCCATCTTATTTCAAAATTCCTATTGTTCCATATTTTCCTAACGGAGCACTTTGCTCTCAGACTTCAGGTTCACTTGTGGTTCCTAGAGTTTCGAAAAGTAAAATGGGAGGCAGAGCTTTCAGTTCTCAGGTTCCTCTCTGGTGGAACCAACTTCCACTTTCTGATCTTGAGGCTGACACCCTGTCTGCTTCTAAGATGAGGCTTAAGACTTTCCTTTTAGACAAATAAATCCTATAGTTAGGGTTAGCTTGGGTTCCCTGAGCTATTCTTTCGTTATGCTGCCAAAGGCTTAGACTGCTGGAGGACAAACTGACCACATTTCCTCTCTGCTGTCCATGTTTGTACTTAATTATTGCTGCCATTAACCTGTTTTTCTTCGCACAGAAACTACACCTGGACCAGTAGCCACTTTGTTTGTCTATGTCTCTTTTCTGTCCTCTCTAACCCCAGCCGGTCGAGGAAGATGGCCACCCAGCCTGAGCATGGTTCTGCTGGAGGTTTTTAACCGTTCAAAGGGAGTCGTTCCTTTCCACTGTCACCAAATCTAGGATGGAGGATTGCAATGAAGTGATGATTCAAAACAATCTGGATGTTTCCATAGATAGATAGCTTTTTTAAAAATTAGCATTTCATAAATTATTGTATGTTAATTTATTGTTTTATAACAGGAATGAATTGACTGTAATTGGAACTAATACAAACCTACTCTTTAGAAAGAAATCTACCTTCTCATTTAGCTCAAAAAGGTTAGGCCAATAAAGGCCAAACCAACATGGCCAAAGACAATGTTTACATTAAATTCAAACAATTTGAACTTACCCTATTTGGTTCTTTTTCACTCTGCACTTAACCTTGGGCACACTTGACTGGCTGTAAAACCTAGTGAAACACAAAAGAATGAAAGAAAAGGTAATATCACAGAAATATGAAAAGAGGGTGGAGGAAACCAGGCAGATGGAGAACATCAGGCCCAGAAGGTCATGTAATGGAGTTAGGCCAAGATAAAAAGAGGCACCAGCACTCCCAGCAGGCCTGGCCTGTTTTATAGCAATCATTTTGGCTCAGCCTACTGCTCACACCCGCAGGCTACATTCATTTAGGGTACCACCAACTGTCTCAGGTGTTTTTTTATGGGCCAAAATGGGCCACTCATTCCTTGCTTCCCTGCCACGACAGAGCACTGCTCTGCATTTTTCATCAACGTGCTCCAGGCTATATTACAGTTTTAGATAAAAAAAAGACCCCGATTTGGATTTTTAAAGGGGTAACATTGAGTGTAACCTTGAGAATATTCCATTGTGCTGTATGTGTCTGAAACAGGGGAAAAAAGACAGATATGCGAAGGGCTTGCAAGAAAATGATGAATTTGAGCTATTGAAGTGTGAATTAGAATGGAGCAAACAGCAGGCAGAAGCGGATAGCTAAAAAAAAAGTTAAATAAAATAGAGATGAAAGTATTAATTCACTCATAGCTTTTCTTTTAAATAAAACTTGGTTGAAAGCAAAAGAAACATAAAATGTCTAAACTTAACTGAAAGTTATGACTGTCACTAAGAGACACTGTTAAACAGTGATGAGTGAATTGTGTGCGAGTTTCAGGAGACTTAAACGCAGGGAAGAACATGAAGCGTTATAGCAGCTCCGGGGCTGCGTGAAGTTTTGTGAAAAGGCAGGACCTCAAATTAGCCGGTTCCGTCTGGGTGAAGTTAGAGCCTGCTGACTGACCATGTGAGGAGGAAATTGGGTTTGAAGGGGTAAGACTCAGAACAGTGAAGGGTTACCAGGCGGGACTAGTAAGGTTTGCAAGACTCAGGGATAATAAGCAACACCGCCATGGGGTTATAACTCACGCCTGGTTGCGCTTGACTATGATTGGAGCAATGAGGAAAAGGGAGGGAACAGAAAATAACAAGAAACAAGAGAGGTTGGTAGGGGAGCTTGAAGAGAGCCAAGGCTTTGATCACAGGGGCAAGAATTACCAGCTCAGTGCTTGCAACTGCAGGATCCCAGCCCCAAAGCACTAGGAGAAATGTTCACATTCAAATATCAGCTTCTTTCTCCCAACACTGATTCCTTTATTGGCAAAGTACTGCACATGCAGGACTAGATACACACAAACAAATTGCTTTGTTCTTTTGACTTGCCGTGGGCGAGCTCTCATTAAAGTCATTGCTGTGGAGCAAAGGGGTTTGTGACCTGCAGTGGCAGTTTCTCACACACAAAAAAAAACACAAGTCCATATGTCAACCAGCACTGACACTCTGAAACTGAGAAAAAAGGTGCTGGTCAATAGTTTCTTATAGGAATGTCTTTTGGACAAAGAAAAAGAAAAAAAAAACTGGTAAAACTTAAAAAAACAAGATCAAAATTTGGTATAAAAATACATACAACTGAATCATTATATTTAAAAACGCCACAATATGACAAGATGGTGGAACTGTTGGGTGATAGGCCACGTAAAATGTGAAATAAGATGAGAGGAAACAAAAAACAGGCTATTCCTGGTTTGCTTTGTTGCTTTGCCATTGGCAGGAAATGTTGGTGAGCAAATATCAAGTTTTGTAATAATAATGTTATGGGTGGGTAAAGAAAATGGATGGATTGATGGATGGATGATAATGAAACATATTTATTTATTGTGAAAGTATAGCCTAATTTTTACAACTTCATTAAACTAAGAAATTAGCCATTTAAAAGAAAAACTTTCAGAGCCACTGTCAGCATGTTTACCTGTTGTATTGAAAACTGTCCCTGAATTTGACTTTGGCTAAGCAATTTTTTTAATGATTAGGAATTATTGCAAAACTGTTTTTAATTAGGCACGAGCAGCGACAGCGCTGCGAAGGCCTATTATATTTCGTGGAATTCTTATTCTTATTTTTATTCAGTTCCGACGAAAATCGCAAATTTGGCGGCCTTAACATATTCAAAAATTCACCATACTTCACCGAAAATTGTCCCCCGTGAGAAATTGCACGATTCCATTGAAATCAAAAGTGGGCGTGGCCAAACTGCTCCACAGCGCCCCCTAACGTGAGATAGGACGAACCGAAAGTCGTAGAAGAGTGGAACCTTGGCACGTAGGTAGAACTGCCCAAATGACGAAAAAAAAGTCTCTTGGAGGTATGCCCTAAAATG
>NC_051440.1:19661650-19679544 GCF_001649575.2 Kryptolebias marmoratus | reverse complement strand
ATATGCTCTAAGTCGGGATCCGTCTACACTAGGAAGTTCAAACTTCACAGCTGGACTCCCTGTGGGTCAAAGATCATCCCTAACAATTTCAAGGTCAAAGGTCAAATGTCAAGGTCACATGCAAACAGAGGCTTTTACTCTAAAGCCGTGTAACTTAAGGAGGTCAGACTTCACAACCAGAGTCCCCATGGGTCAAGCATTAGCCCTTTGGAGTTCAACGTCACAAGGTCAAAGTTCAAGGTCGCAACAGCACACGTGCTCTAACTCAGGAACCGTTCGACGTAGGAAGGCGAAACCTCACAACATGCCACAGTAGTCGTAACTATCCGGACTGAAGGCGATTTTGGACGTTTTCCCAGAGCGCCACCTAGTGGAGGGCGCGGGAAGTGCGCGGGAAGTGCACGGGAAATGCGCGGGAAGTGCGCCACAGCGTAGAGGGCGGTCGCCAGACTTCCCGCGGTCGCCATAGGCCAATGCGGCGCTGAGCTGCGAGGGCCGTCAAACGCTGCTTGCAGCTTTAATTTGGTTTGTTCTTTGTTTTTTTTCACAGCACAAAAGTTTCTCCTGGGGGATGAAGTACATCAGAACTTCTATATTTTTTCAGCAATCACCTAACAGAAGTCTTTGAACAGTACTCTGCTCCAAATCTTGCCCTCTGGGGGATGCCTGAAGTATCCTTCTGGCTGATAGAGTTGTGTGCGGCTGATGGGGATTTTCCACCTGTTGAGTGAAGGGGCAGGGGGTGGGCTGAGTGTGGAAGGAGCATAGCTTTGATCATTACTAATCCTCTAAGGAGGGAGGTGAGCAACCACATTGCACCAACAAGATGAAGAATACACTCTGCATGTTTTCTCTGTTATTCGGTTTAGTTGCCTAACTGGATAAACTCATAAAAATGTGTGTTCCCAGGCTTTGTGTGGTTTTAAGTTGTAGTAGAAGAAGAGTAAAATGGTGGCGGAGTGAGGTTTAAGAGATTGCACAATTTTTTGAAGTGGGGTGTGTAGCACTTACTTGTGGTTAGAGCAATTTCAGTCTGGAGAATCAGGGGAAATGTTTATGAAGTCAAGCTAAATACTAAAAAAAATCCCATTCAAGAAAGAATTTCCTCCACCTGAAATATCTCAAGCCTAAAACTAAATAGTGCAGGACAAACAAAGGCTTTATTGTACAATTTTAGATTGCATCAACTTTACATCAGATAGATACAAAAACATCTGTAGATCTTTACTCTGAAGACTGTCCATATTGAAAGATGATTCGTGGTTTGTGCAACATGTTTCATCTGAAACACAAGTTCCAAACAAACTGTGTTCTGCAAAAAGATATCCCAAAATGTCTGTAAAATCTTTAGGCTGAAGAATTTTAGATAATGAAATTTTACTCGCTGTTCGGATTAGCATTAGCCTGAATCTTCTCTTAAAAGGCCTCCCAGATTATCTAAACTCAAACTCCTTCTGATTTCTGTCTGCTGTAAGTGAGACACTGACTATTCACTCTCCCCATTAAAAACATTTGAATCTTCCCTTTAATTCTTGTTTTATATGGTTACGAACTGAACTGTTCTAATGATGTCAGGCAGTACAAGAAAGCATGAGTCTCCATCCATATATCCTTGTTGACAGTAAAAAAAACCTTTGTTGCTGGCGTTGTTGCTAAGATGCTTATTGAATTGGCTCCTTTTTCAATGACTAGACTGTTGTTTAATCAGACAGCCATTTATTAAAAATTCAAATTCTAATGGTAACTTGGGAACCCACAATATTGGTTTCCCCTCCAGATTGTGTCTTTTGGTGTGATGTAAGGGGAAATGAGGACCTGGACTAGCTGCATTAAAAAATGTTTCTTTTTTTTAGTTTTTGCATCCACTCATTTCTCCCCCAGGAACTACACAAAGCTTTCACTAGGAAAAGATTCTGTATACAGTGAACTATGACTCATGTGCAGTGTGGATAAACAGATTTTGGCTCTTGAAAACAAGCTGGTTATTCATTTTTCTCTGAATTGTTATGTTGGGTTTTTACTGAGTGAAATTGCCAGCACACTGCTTCCATCTTTTTTCCCCCCATTATTTGCCATGAAGCCCATTGTGATGGTAAAAAGGAGGACACATTTGAAGTGATTACATTTTAGAGATGGACCTTTGTGGGTGGAATCGTCTCAGCGGATGATGTGTTTGTATAGGTGAGAAGAGGCAGGGGCACACAAACACAGGGAGAGAGTTGTTTGTGTAACTATTTTTATAAATTCATAAAAGCACATTCACAGGTGTTTTTGGTATTCCACCCACAGGTAGGGATTGCAGCGCCGCTGTGACAGTCCGGGCAACGTTGGGACAGCTCCAACTCGCACTTCACAGTCCCTCTATACTGCGAGATTTAGCAAGGCACTCGGAGGGGTGGTGAAAATTGGAGCACATTCATCTCAATACCCAGCCTGCCAGCACTAATGGATGTTAGCCTGTTTTGGAGAGACAATGAAATCGAAGAAAGACGGGATTTCTGGCTCTTGTGGACATGAGGGAAAATCACAAATACATTTAATCCCTTTGTGCTTCTGTGTATATCATACATGATTTGAAATTCAACAATGGTTTCTGAAAGCAAGTCTCTTTTTATTCTCTCTCTCTTTGGTTTTAAGCCCTAATGTGTCAGTTGTCAGCATTCACGTTGGAGCACAGTATTTATTTAGACTTTTACCCATCTCCACACTGGCTGCCATTTGTCAGAGGTTCAAATGCACCAATAGTGATAAATTAACTGTGAGCTATTATTTTTAGATTACGCCCCAAAATGAGCATCCATTTTTAAAAGTAATATTTCTTTATTTCCAAAGCTGTTCAGTAAAATGTCCTTTGCAGCTCTGAGCTTTTCCATACTATAAATTTTTATTCTATCTTCATAGCTTTCACAACCGGGTAAAGAATCTGACTTGTTTACTGACTTTGTTTCTCTTTTTGTCATTTCAAACAACATTTGTTATGTTTCTCTTTATGTGTTTTGTCTCTTCCTGCGGGGACAAAAGTCCCCTTGGGACTGTATAGAAGAAAAATCATAAACTAACTGAGGGAACTATCTGTTCTGCCAATTTGCTGCTCAGTTTAGGAATCCTGCAAAAAAAAAAAATCCCTAGACTCTCTATGACTAAAGTAAAATTAGTAATTAATCTGAATATGTAGTAGACTTCTTGAAATTTTGAGAAAATAAAAAAATTGCGGACTTGAAAGCAGTGCCTCTTAAAGACTTTACGCCATTTTTGCACAAAGACAGCAGTCTCTTAGCAAATGTACCACAAGCAATTACAGGATTCTTACATAACTGTGCAACTTTCATATGTATGAGCAACTGTTATCAGTGAGGGTTATTAAACATTCCTTCCTATTCTTTGATTTTGATCCAGAAAACATGTTCAAGTGTGCACGATTCTGCAGAAACAGAAAAGGCAGTCTTTCCTCTTGCTGAGTAAAGGTCACCGGCACATCTGCTTATCTGCAGTTGCTTTTGTCTTTTCTCTCCACGCAGCCAGATCGGTACACATAAGTGCAAAAACATCAAAGAAGTGCAGATACACCAAGAGAAAGCAGAGATTAAAGAGGACGACTTGATAATAGAGAAGATGGCGGATAACTAGTTTCAAAAGACAATCTCTTTTTCAACTGCATAGTTTTTAATTATGAGTAGTTTCGGTAAAAGATGATCTCCTATTGAGAGACACTGAGCATACTTAACCAGCTGCACGTTTAGTTAACATCCAATTAGAAGATGTTTTCAAGCTGCTTGTCATCTTGATTAAACAGTCACCATGGGGAGTCTGCTGAAGAAACATTTTGTGTGGGAGGGAAAAACAAGGACAGACATTAATACAAATTGTCAGTGAAGAACTAAACGGATAATATCATGCTGACTGCAGTAATTCTTACTGATGTTGACATTCCCTTGCTTATATGTCTGCATATCTGTCTATTTTCCTGTTTGAACTGAGAATTCCTTTAAAAATGTGAATACTCATTAGCATAAATACAAGTACACGTAAAAATAGATTTATTTGAAGTTTGTAAATCATATAACTTATGACCCTATGAGAATAAACTTGTCCTAGAGGTCAACATCAATGTTGTCAGGGCATTTTATTAGCTTTTAGCTTAACTGTTAAGCTATTCAGTATCATACCATATGATGGTAAAATGAGCACGCTCCTAAAACAACAACAGAAAGGTTTGCTATTATTTTTAAATCACAATTAAATTTCCTTGAAAAGTTCTAACACCAGCTTTTTGAATTAAAAGTGCCTGATTTGGGCAGAAGTTACCAACATTTCCGAATTTTAGCTCAGTATCTGTAAAATTTACTGAGGTACAGCCATTTTTGTATTAGGTTAGGTTGATTAGCTGTGGCGAACATCTTAAATTGGGTTGACTCCGAAGGTTAATCGGTTGTAGGTGTTAACCCGATGATCCTTTTCTGAAAGTTTCATTAAAAACCGTTCAGTGGTTCATGAGATACTTTGCTAATGCTACAAACAAACACACAATACTGCTCTGCCTTTGGCAAAAGGGAATAATAAATAAGTACACATCCATCCATGCATCTATATTTAATTCTGAGTTGTCTTTTTCTCCTGGACAAATAAACTCCAGTATGTGTTCTTGACTAGGTCCTAAAATGAGGGAAATATATTATCTCAGGTTTGTGTGTTAATTGTAGCCCAATCCCAAGACTCAGCCTCGAACCTCGTGTGTTTAAGTGATCATGCTTATCACTGATCACCCTCCTGGGTTTAGGCATGTTGACTCATTCCTATTAATTTCCTCTGGCTTCACTGGTTAGTGAAGATGATTCCTCTCAGGTCTGCCTCGGTACTCCTTCTAGCTTGCAGGTGAGTGAAATTGAGCTCAAATTGAGCCCTCTTTTCACCAGCAGCGTCTGAGATGAAACAAACAACAACAACAACAAAAAATCTAATTTTGCCTCAGTAAATTTTAGTGAGGTTTGAATATTTTAAAGTGCCGACCCTGCTTTGTCAATAAATCAAACTGCTTCCTTTTGGATATTTCAGATATAACTAATCAACAGATTTCCCTTGCTCCCAGCCAAATGCTACCTTTGATTTATCTCCAATCATTACCACTGTAAAATATCCTGTCTCTTCAAGGTTGGCATGATGAATCGGGGCCATTGACAGTGAGCTACAAACTCAGACAGAGCTATTTGTACAACAGCTGGCATTTAGATCTGCCGTTCTCCTGCATGTTGGGCTATAAATTTTACATTTAATCTCATTGTATCATTGCAAAGAGAAACAAATAAATTAAATAGATAACACTGTGCTCCTGCTGTAAAATAAAGGCCAACACAACATTGTCAGATGTTCATGCTACTTTATTCATTATGCATATGTAAATGACCTGCACTATTCAGCATACAAAGCAATCGGCTGTTTTTTGCTTTACCAATTTTCTGTTACAGCTGTGCCAGATGGAAAGCTGAGCAAAACGTTGCAGCGTCTAATAAAGGCACAAGATTTATCAACAAGCTTTGGGTTTTGTGTAATAAGAAAAAAGTATTTTCTGTTTAAAAATGTGTGTATGATTGCAAAACTACTATATCAGCGTGGTACATTGTAATTCTGCCACTTCACTAGCATGTACAGCGCTGTGTAAATCTCTGGAGTCGTTTCTCATTTCTTTGTATTTGGGTTGAATCTGTGTTCCGTTGTAAATAAAATATCAATGTATGAGGTTTGTAAATCATTGCATTCATTTACATTTTACACAACCCCCCCATCTTTTTAGGAATTGTTGTACAAGAAAGCCTTACTTTTTGGAAGCAAAGTACAAATAAAATAATGGCTGCTGTGAACTTTTGCACAGTACTGTGAAACACAGGTTTGTCGGTAAAATTAAGTTGTGTAAAAATGAAGCATGACTGAATTAATCAGATTAAGATTAAGCTGCATGCCGTATGTGATTATACTCTGATGACTTTTGAATAGAAATTGAGTGAAAGATGGAAGTGAATATTTCATTTTCAGTTGAATATGCTTGTTCGTGGTTCCTTTCAGTATAATGTGAAATATAGTGTATAACTGCTGGTTATGTTTTGCATTCATGAAGTTAACACAAGGTGCTTTTGGTCAGCACAAGGCTTGCGAACAGTCCGTCTGAGAGTTACACCATCACTTAGCCTGAGCTGCTCCTGTAAACTGCAAACAACACGGTCTAACAAACCCAATTAAGAGAGCGCTACAAGTGAGATGGTACAACCTCTCCCTGATAAAACAGCTAATACCATCCATCTAATCAAACATGGAGACAGAAATTTAATCTTGTAGCTTTAGGGCAGACCTGGAGGCGAGATGGCCGCACCCTTCCTCCCTTCAGGCCAGACTAGAACAATTACTACTGCTGCTTCACACATAGACCTGTGTCACCGGCGCAATTAACAAGCTCCGGAGGTGCCTGGGCAACCAGCAACGGCCAGGCTGTGTACACAGCATGAATGATGAGAGGAATGAGCACAGATGGGAAACAAAAGGGAGATAAAGGTGGAAATGAGGGTTTTGTGTCGGGTTGCTAAGCTTTGGTGAATGGCTAGTGTGGGCCGATGTCAAACTCAAATAATTTTCAGTTTTTGAACATTTTAATGCAACAATCTGCCAAACGTCTGGACTTTGTCCTATCGGTTTTCATTTGACAAGTTGCACGTTTTTGTGCTGGTTTTACATACCTGATTTGGGATGAAATTTTGTAACGCGAGCCCGCAAATGCAATACTTTGCTCCCCATCCTTTGCATTCAACATTCATCCTTGTTGTGAGGATGATTCATCACAGCTGTGACAGAGAAAGTATAATGTGTTACAGCTCCCACAAGGAAAGGCGCTAGGTGTTATCTAGGTGGAATGTTCATTTCATTCAGAGGCACGTTTCATTATCAGCTGAAGAAAACAGAACTTCTTGGTTTCTTACCACTGCAGCCACGTCATCTGAATCATCACCATCTCTATTACCTTGGAAGTGACCGCTTTTATTCCCTTCTATATTATCCTCAAGTAAAAAAAAAAAAAATGTTTCTACAAGCATGGCCCAGCTTTGAAAGCCTGAGGGATTTTGCCTCCTGTGGAAAAAAATGCAGGTATTTAATTTACAGTACTTTAAAAATACACATTTTCTGAACACTTGTAATGCAAGAAATAATTGTCTTAATTTCAGCAATCAGCAGAAGTTCATGGTAATTTGTGTTTGTTCCAAATTTGACCCAATTCTCTTTTAGTGTCTCGCCATTTAAAACCAGGCTACGAACCCTCTCATCTGCTGGTCTTTTGATCCCAATATCCCCTTAGTCTCACTCCTTCATTTCATCCTCTAAAATTCCTCCACTTATTCAAGTAGGATGCTGGAAAAAGACGGCACAGAAGCTAGAGAGAGGGAGGCCTTAAGGTATCTTTGCTGAATCTGGTATCAAAGAGCGATGAAGGCTGTCTGGGGCAGAGATGGATTCCTCAGCCTGTCTCATCTCCACCCAGTCATTGTTCATGAGCCCGGGTTGCCAGAATACTGTCTGTACCTGCCACTTCTGACAGATGTCTGCTGCCAGTCAGTCTGAGATGGTCCACAATATCCATCCCCTTCCCGCTGGCTGGATCTCATATGAGTCACAAAAAATTGATGGCTGGAAAAAGATTAATTCATTTTCTGCTTCCATTCCACAGATGTGCTTCAGCCTTTTGTTGGACACATAAAATGAAAGTAAAAAGGCATTATACTCTCTTTCAGGTCTGCGGTTTTATGCATTAGAACATTAAAAAAAAAACATGTACTAAAATCAACTATTTACAACCTCAAATAAACAAAAGACACATTACTTCAAATTATTATTTCATTAAAAGCAAAAAGCTATGAAATTTAGAAGCAGTTGTTGAAAAAAACAATCACATCCTGTGTTTCTAAAGCTTGTATCATCATTTTAAACAGTAAGAACTTTTTTTCTGTTTAACATTGTAAGTCTTTTACGTCAGGGGAAGAATTTCAGCCCATTTTTCTTCAAAATCTACCTTCAGCTCATTGAGGTATGTTTCTTTCTGAACAGCATTTCAGTCCAAGTTAAGGTCTGGACTTTAACATGGTCATTGTAACAACTTGGTCATTTCTTTCAGCCATCAAGATGCAAATTTACTGCTTTGCTTCAGATCTTTGTCCTTGTACCTGTCAGGAGAGATGACCTTACATTTACCAGCTGAATTCTTTAAATATACAAAATGAGTTTGTGGTCGACTCGACACAGCGACAGAAAAATGCTCATGCACTGAGGGAGCACACAACATTTCTAAACTGTCACTTTTTCACCACTGTCTGATAGTTTTGTGTGAGGGGTTTTTGTGTAATTGCAGTATCTGTATTTTTACTTTTCAAAGAAGGCTTTATGAAATCATTTATGGCTAACCTCCTCCAACAAAAGGCAACCAAATTTAATGACAGATTAAAAACAAAAACCTCACACAAGTTAAAACAAGGGTTTAAGGTGTTACATTGGAAGATGATGGCAACTTTTCTTCTTTAGTAGAAATTATGCAGATTTTATAGTGTGTAGCAGTCAATGGTTGAACCTGAGGCAAACATTGGAAAATGTAAAAATTTGGGCTTATTCTGTGTGTGTGTGTGTAAGTATGACGATGCCAAAGGGTAAAACAAGTAAGAAAGTGCATTTACCGTAAACCAAGCAATAAATTCTCTGGAACACGTGCTTTGAGAGAATGACAGTGTCTAGAAATGAACATTTTTTTTAATAGTCTAATGCATATCCTCAAAATTATTTAAAATCACGCACATATGGATGTAAGAGTAAAATGTGGTCTTTTATTAGAGAAATCTCCCATTTCTCTACAAGCTCTTTCATACTCATAAACGGAATCATTAAAGCATATCACAGTGGATTGGAGGGTGGTGGATCTGCCCCCATTACTGTGAAACCACAGACTGCAACTGTCTTTTTAAAAGGATGGAAGAAAAACAGACGCTATTAAAGGCAGCAATCAAAAGCTGCATCACCACTAGCAAGCATGTCACGTAGCTAATTCAATCTCACAAGCCATGAAGCAATTAATTCATGTCAATACAAATGCACAAACAGTCTCTTTTTGCCCAATCAGGAAAGTGGAGGTCTTACGGCTGTGCTTCTGTTTATTTGCAGATCTTTGTGCCTCTTTGTGAACATGCTCAGCGATGTGGACCTGGAAGAGCAGGTGTAATTGGGTGTGGAAAAAAAGGGGACCTTGTGGTATTGCTGCCTAAATGAGATCAGACAATCTTCTTCTCTCCATTTCCTCCACTGACAACAGGCACATTGACTTCTCTCAGATTTCTTATTATTGCTACGGGGCATAAGAAATGAACATAAGTACATGATGACTGCTTCTTTTTTCTTTTTTTTTTTTTTTTTGATAACAACAGCCTGTGACTTGCGATGCCCTCCCCACCTTACCTACATCAGTCACAGACATAATATAGAAGATTTCAAAGCACAAGAACTCAGTCAGCAGGTTTTGACTCAGCCAATGCCAGAGATCAGAAACTAAAGTCATTACAGAATGTAAAATTATAGGTTACCACATATGCAGCAAGGACTGGAGGCTAGATAAATGTCCCTAAATCAATATGTCAAAACCAGTATCTCAATTATAGGGTAGAAGGGCATTTTTGGCTAGATAAAGTGGCTCAGGTAGAAAGCAGGTGTATCGCTAATGCGCTCCAGATGGTGTCTCTCTGTGAGATGAGAGAAAAAAAAAGAATGAACGACAGAGAAACAAAGGCTTTCAGATTTGAGGTTATAAGACTTGATCAAAGTTGGATTTGGCTTGTTTAGACACACAAAGCTACGTCTTTGGAGAGGAAGAGACCCTAAAGTGCTCTACTGCTCTGCCTCCCCCTGATCCCAAACCTCCTTTTCGCAGTCCTATCAGAATGTGCTGCTGCTTTGAATTTTAATGAAGAAAAACTTCTCCCCGTCCGGAATTATTTTTAAAACCAGTTCATCATTTTTTTTCTGTCTCCCCCATCTTCAATAAAACCTTTGCTTGCAGGAGAGGTTTCATTCTGATAAAACTGACTTGGATGACTGGTTGAGTGATGTGTTTTAGGTTCTTTTTCTGCATTAAACAAATAAACCAATGCTGATTCTTGAAATGGAAACATGAATGTCATCCAGTCTGAGCAACAAGCAGTTTATTTATAAAGTTAAACCCCAAATAGACAAATAAAACCAGAAGGCAACATCAGACACTGAGACTACAGTCTGATGTCACAGTAGGATACAGAATAAGCTCTTGTTGTTTTTTTCAATAGACTGTTGACACACCAACAATTCCCTTGAGTAAATATACAACTTTAGAGTACCTTTGTGCAGTGCTACAACAGTAAAATCATGTCATTGTTAAACTTGTCCTACATATCATTAGTGACACCCTTTCGGGTTTGAATTTAAGGCAGCAGAATAAATCGCAATCGAAACAAAGTGCTCGTATGTACAAAATAATTGTGACAATACATCATGAGTGAAAGCTGTGTCTGAGCAGGTCAAGGTAAAAAACTGCATCCGCTTCTCTGGACTGTAATCTGTCATATGGTGTAGATTGGCTGGGAGTAATGATCCTTTACATTACTGCACCTAGAGAATTGGCAAATGCAGAAGGGCTCTTTTCCACAGTCAAATTGCAGTTCGATTTGTATTTAACAAAGATTCAGCAATGTTTACCAATCAATAAGCGTCAAAATGTCCCGATTCTTATAATAGATCCGACAAGCATACCAGAAAGTGTGAACAAATTTAGGTTAGAAGAGACAAAGGTAAAGGCCTCAGGAGAAATATCTATATATTTCAATAATCAAAATAAACCCCACAGAACATTGTATTTAATATAATCTCTTGAGGACATAAGGCATTTTGGCATCTGAGAAATGTTCCCATTCCATGTCTGAGAGCATCCGGAGTGTCCAAATGGAAGAACCAAAATGATATTGTAAATAAATGAAGAGTGTAAAGCACCATGTCATACATTTTCCTCTTCCTGACATCTGTTGGGCTTAACAGATGCTACGCTCAGCTGCCTACCCAAGCTCCTCTCCGAGTCAGCCAGGCTCACCAGTAAGCCAAGACTCTGACTGGCTGTGGAAACCGAGCCTGATAGTAATTGATTGCACATAACTTGAGTGCTTCAATTAAAGAAAGTTCATAGCTAGTTAGGAATTTAAAAAGTTTGAAAGTAGAAAAGACACGGCCATCCATATTTGTCACAGTGGCCTTCATCAAGGTCAGTTCACTGCCAGAGAAGGGAGAGAGGAGGGAAGGAAGAAAATGACTGGCAGAGAGGGGGCCAGCCTGACGGCTGGCTGAAGCTGATCATGAAGGACAGGTTGATGTACAAGGAGTCTGGTCTGCTCATATCACGGGGCGTGGTCCATGGATGGTCCAGAATCATTGTCCTCAAGGTCTCGTGGGTCCAAGGGGTTTGCCCTTGGCTCTGGCAGCCTGAAAGAATAAAGAAAAAAGAAAAAGAGAGAGAAAAAAAAGTGTTTTAAATCACATGGGTGGCAATCTCTTCTCTTCCCATTTTCACCACCACCAGCATGCAGCCTCACAAATACAAACTCCACCCACATGCACACATATTATGGAAATATAATAAACCTCTCCGAAATGTAATCAGCTTCAATCAAGCTACGCCTTAAGTAGAAATCATCCATTCCGTTGGTTTTATATTAGCAGCTGTAGTGTGACAGAGACAAAGTGAGAGCTGAATTGCAGGGACCTGTAGTAATCCGAGCCCAGCTGATAGATTCAATTTCACTGGAGACAGTCCACACTAATCATTTACTCTAATTGGACAAAGTGCTGTAAGGGTGGCAGAGCTCTGCTGCTTCCACAGAGGCAACTTCTCCGACTCCACCCATCTATGTTGTCCCGCTAAATCTATAAGACCAAGTCAATGGGATATTTTAAACACAGATTCCCTGTGTGAGGATGCTATTTAAGTCATTAAAGAGTTCAATTCGTTTTAATGGTATGCCAGTTAATCTGGGATTAACTGGCGCAGAAGAAAGCACAACGGAACAAAGCGGAAAAGAAAATCAAGCAAACTAATATGGCAGCTTTAATCCTGTACATTCTTTGTTGATATTACAAAAGTTTCTGTTTTGGGGGTAGAAAAAGAAAAAATCTGTTTTTAGAAAATCCAAATGTCATCAGAGCAACATCTCTCCCCGTTACATAAATACACTAATTATTACATAAAATAAAAAAGCAGTGGCCCATGTGGCACACACAAATAACCAGATCACCTTGATTATTATTCATAAAGAGCACTTCAAATAAAGTCAGAAAACTTAAACCCAGCCGCTCATCGGTGGACAGCCCTCAGATCACTCCCCCACAATCAGGTTGCCTCAGACATACAAAGAATGAAATACACATTAAAGAAGCTGAAAATCTAAAGTTTTAATTTTCCACCACTGAGCATTTGCTCTGCTGCCTTTAACGCCCTGAGGGGGGGGGGGGATGACATTTTATTTAAGGAAGCAGCCTCAGTAGATTATCCTGTCACTGTATAGCATGCAGTTTACTTGCACTTTAGCTCTAAATAAATTCACACTTAATTACAAGTAAAATGTATCTTCTAAAATGAAAATAGGCAGGCCTTAATTTCACATGAAAAATAAGGCATTCCTTTGCCATTACAGTTTTTAATTTTCCACACTGTGAGTTGACAAGTCTTTAACTTCCCTGAAAAGGCAGATGGGAGGAGCTCAAACACACGAGATCAACACAGAATGAGAAACCCAATACTGACCAAAAGCACGGGCACTAAACACTCCGGTGATTTAGAAAGCAATATGCAATCTAGACAGCCAGGATAACTGAAGGTATTTTTAGGTCAAAGAATACTTTTTCCCACAAGATTTCAACAAGCAACTAATCAATAGATGCCAAAATCATCACAATATTGTGGACCTTATAAAACATTCTTCTGTGATTTCTATTGGCCATCTTTTTGACAACATATTTTTACAGAGCAAAATGCTGTCTACATGGAATCAGCTTCCAAAATAGCTGTCTGCCAGAAGAAACTATGACATTAGAAAGTGTCCACTCACATACAGGATAATTACGCTGTACTTACGGTGTAGAAAAGTCAATAACTGTGCTTCCATCAGTTTTACTCTAAACCAGTGGTTTCCAATGTTAGGGTCAGGAGCCCAGTGTGGGTCTTGAAACATAATGTGGGTCCTGAGATAATCTCCAGATTTTAAGTTACAGTTATAAATGATTTCTTATGGCATAATCTTAAAAAATTGATACAAAAAATAAAAACAGAAGTCATAAATGAATAGAAATTGTAGAGTGGATGTTAAGACTCTTGTAAGTACAGCCCTGTTTAATGTGATTATTAGCAATATTTGTATCTTTAAACTTGCAATATGGGGTCCCAAGCCTTTGTCACTATCATTTTGTGTGTTGGTAGCTAAAAGATTTCAGAATCCCTGCTCTGAACCATTTTAACTGACAGCACAGAGCAGGCAGAATACTGTTTGCTATTACAACAGCATACAGAAATCGGCATCATCATTGATCCTCATGCTCACACACAGCTTTATCCTATCTGAAGTGATAGTCAGAGTAAAACGCTCACAAGTTTATTTGTGCAAGGCAACCAAAACCCCCTGCTTTACCCCCCCCCAACACACACACACTCTCACACACAAAAAGATGTAATTACACATATATTCATATGGCACAAAGTGAGGCTCTATAGAGGAAAATGAACTATTTATATTCAGACAGTCTTTGCTAAGCCTTAGGACACAGGGATGTAATAACTTATTTATCGCTCACGCAGGAAAAAAGCTATTACTAGAGAGAAAATGGAAGCAAATACCATGGGTGGTGGAGAGGGGAAAAAAGAGCTTTAACATACAACAAAGTGTCAGTCGGCGGTTGATAAATTCCTTTCAACTTAAGTCCTTTGCCTTGTTCTTTTATTATTTTTTTCTTGCCTGTTCATTCTCACTGTCCTAAGTAAAAGACCATTTTCTTCTGTGTGTCCTGACGACTGGGTTCTTTCCCTCCATGACTTATTCATAGGCTTTAATGCAGTTGATGTTTTATTGATCAGGAACCATCATTGCCTCCTCCTCTTGATGTGACCAAGGCCTGTGGATATGAGCTGAGCTGATGGCTAGGAGGCTGAAACCAGGCAGGGTTTCACTGAAACGTTCCGACTGATCTTAGGGGTGAAGGATGGACAACATCCAGCAAGTGTGGAAACTTGGAACACTGTGAGGGGAAAATGAGAAAGAGATCAGCACTAAGATAGGACTGATCGAGTAGAACAAAACTAATCTTACTAATGTCTCCTCTGTCAGTAAAACAAAAGTTTCTCCAATAGCCCTAAAGGGAACTCATCCCTCATGGCAGAAAACCTCTGGCTTCTCTCGAAGAAAACAGAGGGTGGGAGTGTGCATGATGCTGTCTAAAGCTTTGATTTTTGTCCCTCTCATTCTCTATCCACTTTAGCCTTAACCCTGTGAAGGATGCTGGGAAAAGGGCATTCTTATCTTGATTATGTTTGAGTTCCCTGCAGCCAGACTCCAAAGTCACCATTCGGAAACACTCCCATCATGCTGTGGCAGCCTTGCCAGCTTGATCCAGCCTCATTGCCATATGAATAATCATACTGCAGTAGCTTGGATATGCTAAATGAGCCCTAAAGATGTGTATGTGTGTGTGTGTGTGTGCGCGCACATAAAGATGGAGAGATGAAAAACGGAGGAGTTGAGGAGCAAATTGAGGGTTGCCTATAGGGGAGTGAGGTTCTTCTTGATTAAGCGAAGAAGTTAAATGAGAATAAAGCCATGTACATAGGCCTCGTGGCAATCATCCAGAGGGAAAAATAACTGTTCCAATTTGCATTCCCAAACAGCAGTGATGCCATCTAAGTATACTCCATCACATAGAATGGCTGAGCCTATTCCTCAAGCCCTGAGGCCTTATGAAGTTTGGCCTAATGAGAGAAGATCCTTAATGGTTATTGATAGAGCCCAGGAGGACAGACTTTTACCCTTGCATGCTTTCCAGTGAAGCAATGCACTTTGGCACTTTATAATGAAGTAAAACTAGTTGCTTCCACTGAATGCTTTAATTCAACAAACAGAATTCTAATAAGAGAAGACAATGCTATAGAAACAGCAAAAACATTAAAGATGACAACCTAATCTAAAGAACAAATATAGTTTGTAAGCTGTTCATTTAGCATCTCTACTCTATGGTAGATGTAGCTGTCCTGGAATATTTGACCTCATCTTTCTCATACTGTTTAGTCAGCAAATTTTTCTCTTTGAACAGGGTTAAATATATTACAATTTCTTTCATCAATAGCCTTGTCTATGGCTGTGTAATCTAGAAATAGTTCATGCCAAGA
The DNA here is from genome assembly GCF_001649575.2 of Kryptolebias marmoratus. Taxonomy (NCBI): domain Eukaryota; kingdom Metazoa; phylum Chordata; class Actinopteri; order Cyprinodontiformes; family Rivulidae; genus Kryptolebias; species Kryptolebias marmoratus. Next base: position 19,664,081 of record NC_051440.1, on the reverse strand, counting down.
GTAGTCATCAAGAGGAACCTTGTGATCTCACCAACTCTTTGAACTCTGTTTATCTTAAAAGTAAAATTTCAATTCCAGTTGTTTCCTAATAAGATAAAACATTAAAAAAACAAGGGCAAAGGAGTGACACAAGGAGATGGGGAAAAAAACTACAAAGGAGGAAAAAAATCTATTTACTGGTGCTTCAGAAGGATAAACATCAGAGGACAATAGGTGGGGAGCCAAAGTGATATCAAGAGGGTGATATCTTTATTGAGGCTTGTTGCTGAGACACAAAAGGCTATGTTTAGGTTTGAAAGCCTGGCTGTTAGATTTTTCTAGATTTTATCTCATGGTTGTATTGTTGCAGGTTGCTCAGCCCATGATTAGATGCAGTGTGATTTTCTTAGGCTCAAAAAAAAAGCACTTGTGTGCTCAAAAAACTCCCTGAACAACCATCAATCTGGTATTTATTAATCTTTTTTGAATTTTCCAAAATAATCAACTGGAACTGTAGATTCAACATAAAAATGATGACCCATAATGGTTCTTTAAATCTTCTAAAAGACAATAAATCTTCATTATATTCGAAGGTGAGAAGCTTCACACACACACACGGAGGGCTCTTACCGCATGTATACTGGAAAGGAAAAAAACAAAACAAAAACATTACTGGTGCTTGCAGCTGCTTATTCAACCATAGGTGATTTTCTTGACCTGATGTTGTGGACTGAAGCCTTTATAAATCTTTATATTACAGTAAAAGTAAGAATAAAGCGGTCCTTTGTTGACAAAACATTTAAAATCTGTTTATATTGTTACCATCTCTCCACTAGGATAATTCACTCCCAGCAGCAGTAAAAAACCTCACAATGCTCCAGCTCATTCAGAATGAAACTGTTCAGATTTTACATGTTAGAAAGACACCTGGGAACTTCCTGCTCACAATTTGATCCCCACCTGTGCCTGCTACTTTTTGCATTAAGTATTTAAAAATTTCTGAGTAGTTTCAAAGCTTGACAGTATAATCCCTCAAACAGATCAAAGACTCTTTTTGAGGCGATCTCTAGATGAAGCCTTTCTTGATTTTTACAAAGAAGATCGGAGAGAAAATGCGCCGCACCTTACACAAAACTTAAACAACAGCCACCTTCAGTGCAACAGAATTTACAGAAATTGTCTCTTTCTGCCAATAAGACAATGGATTTTTGATGAGTGAAGACTCCATTAAGATTCCACAGTGAGAGGCAGCTATGCGGGCCCAGGTGCTACCATCTGTGCTGGTGGACAGCACAAAGGATGAGTCACAGTTGGGATTTTATCACAGTTAACTCTTTCACTGTCAAACTACAGACACACAGCTACACTGACACACTAATTTGACACGTCCGAGACTGGATTTCACATTGCCCTTATAATTATTTTTACTTTTTGCTCAGATAAATTCAATAAGAAAAGAGAGTAGAGGACAAACACCAAAAAGCCTGGGGCTGTTAAAATGCAATTGTAGCTATGTCCAAGGTTTCCTGCATACACACAAATACTCCACAAAGCAGACACATGGGGATTCATGCCTTGAGGCAAAGAAAACAACCACAGCACTGTTCTTCCACCTTGAGATGTGAGAAAAATCTACAGGGGAGACAAAGCTCCCTGAGCATTTTAATGACAACTCTGTGAATTTCTCAAAAGTCTATGTCTGCAGCAATGCCCAGGTAAACTATAAAAAACTCGCACCAGCCTTGCCTTATTTTACAATGTAGTATATTTGTTTGAAGAGATGTGGGGTTCCTTCTCCAAGGAAAAAGTAATTGTGCACACCCATATCCTGAATGATGACAGAAACTTGCACATACTAAAAAAACACTATTGTTAATATCTTAAAAGCAGCTGGTAAAATATTATTTACTAATTCAGCAATTATGAACAAAGGACCTGAACAGCATTACTGAATGTATCACTATAATCAAGAGTAAGTGGAACAAATAACCTACTTTAGTGTGTCCTGTGTGACTCCGTCTGCCTCTTATATTCTAGGTGACTAATGACCCACATAAGAAACAGCCTAATTGTAGTTTTTTTTTTTAATCAAATCAAATGTAGTTATTTAGTACAATTAAAAGCAACTACCAAAGGCCAACGTGCTTCACAAAAAAAACAATAAAGAGTAAAAAGATAATACCAAACTTTTAAAAACAAACAATAAAAACAATTCAAATTATGACAAGACATAAAATAAAACCATTAAAACAATGCAAAAACATTAATTCTAATGCTGTATTAAAAGCCAGTGCGTAAAAATGTGTAAAAAAGATAAGACTTAAAATCACCAAGAGCTGAAGCCTGTCTGACATGAAGGAGCAGCTGGTTCCACAGTTTAGGAGCTACAACTGAAAAGACCCGATCACCTCTGTGGACCAGCCTGGACCTCGGGACAACTAAAGACAGGATC
>NC_051440.1:19627302-19660508 GCF_001649575.2 Kryptolebias marmoratus | reverse complement strand
TGGACCTCGGGACAACTAAAGACCCAATCACCTCTGTGGATCAGCCTGGACCTCGGGACAACTAAAGACAGGATCACCTCTGTGGATCAGCCTGGACCTCGGGACAACTAAAGACAGGATCACCTCTGTGGACCAGCCTGGACTTCGGGACGATTAAAAGCAAATTATCAACAAGTCTAAGGGATCTGGAGAGGACATAATATATAAAATAGATACAAGTATCTTTTTGGACATCATTAAACACAGCATCTTCCAGGATCATTAAGAATTTGCATCAGAATTAAGGACTGTCACTCTGTTTTTACATTTATACCTCTCCAACAGAACATTTTCTGCCAATCAGAATAACTTCAGCTCCTCAGCAGCTCAGCTGACTAGTGGTGTACCCCATCAGTCTGTTCTTGGCCTCTGTCTGCTTTTCATTTACGTAATCCCTTTAAATCAGTTTATTTAAGACCAAAATATCAGACATTTCAGTCTGATAATATGCAATTTCCACCTAGTTATACATGTAAATAAGCACTGTTTCAATAGAAACAAAATTGTGTTATTGCATAGGAGCAGTTATAAACAGACTGGATAAACACCACAAAGAAGTACAATTTGTCTTTTTTATAGCAATATTTTTATCAAGACTTTCTTTTGAAAAATAATGTAACCCTCTTTGGTGTCTCTACACCTTTCAAAAGGCTTAATCAGTTCACTGAGGAGGGAAAGAAGACAAAGCACAACAACATGCAATGCATCATGGTATATGGGACAGAGACCTAGTGGATGTTTAATATGACCCTCTGTGGGCACCACAGCCAATTCATCACACCAAAATGGGAGAGGCAAAGATAGATCCATTTCATCATCCACCAGATCTACCACCCCAAGCAAAGCCCAATCAAACTTCTGTTCATGTTCAGGATTATTTCTAAGGAATGCATTATAAAATTTGGTTTTAACCCCTCCAATCAAAGACTGCGTGCAGGCAATACATATGCAATGCATTATACGTGTTTTTTTGCTAAGGATGCTTTCTCATGTGCAGAGTCAGTGCGCAGTGAGGCGTAAAATGTCAGTGATGCAGAATAAAGCAGTGTGCTGATGCTCATCCAATCTGAATAGTCATATCTTTGTCTGTGTTGCAGCAGGTGTAAGTAGTTTCATGAATACCTCGGCCCTTCATAAACAAAAATCTTGCCCCCTTTGACACAGGTACCTGCTGCTAATCATGCAAAGGAATTAAAGCAGAGCCATTTAGATAAGAGCATTAAACAACCGTAAAGGTTCTATCTTACATTGGCTAATTTAGTGATTTTACATTTTCTCAGGGCACAAGGGCAATTGAGGAATTAATTGAGGAGAACCATAGCAATCCCAGGTATCCCAATAATAAAGCTGCTCAATAAATGTAACTATAAAATTGACCAAAACATGAAGAAAAGTATACCCATTGTCACTTGCTTTAGGGCCATGTGACAAATTCATCCCTAAAAGCTTTTCTCTATCAAGGGGGCTTTTAATCTGCCAGCAGTCAACAATCACTTTGAATATTACCCTCTTTTGAGCAAAGAAGTGTTCACTCGCATTTTCTACAGCCATTACACTAAAGGTCACAAATTACATGGCAATAAATGACATTAAGGAGATGTCTTAAAGGAGAGCATAGACAAGGAAATGGAATCACTTTTATGCTTCCCCAATGAATAACAAAGAGAAAAGGAGAACAGATACTTTGGATGTAGTTGGCTAACAAGACGTTGAATCCTTTTAAGGGCACACTAGATCATTTAGTGATATTTGACTTCTACGTGCATTTTCAAAACACACTAAAAAGAAAAAGAAAATCTACAAAGAAAATCAACAGACATTTAACATGGTAAATGTCTCACTGTGATAAAATATGACTTGCCTAGCAGCTCTGGTAATTTAAAGAAAATGCTTAGTGAAAGACTATAATTAACCCAGTCGTATGCATAAAAACCTGAGGATCAGTTTATTAGAGAATGATGCTGTCTGTTATATTGGATAAAAAGAAACTGTTTGCCAAGGAACCACCAAGATTCTATAAAACTGGTCAAAACGAGGGATCAATTAACAACAACAACAACAAAAAGCAAAAAGCACATTTGCACAAAATAAAACATTTTTTTACTTTCAATTAAACAAACAACTATGAGAATAACTAAAAGAAAAAAAAAAGAAAAATTTTGCAAAGCAGATTTAGACTAACTAATGTCCTGTTCATTTTGCCTTGGCCCCTCTACGGCCTTTGCTACACCAATTATATGTTCAAGAACAGGTTTGGATATATTCTTGTACATCAATCAAACTTTGGAAGATTTTCTAATGCAACTTTGTCTTCTGATGAGATCTGATACTTTTCGATAATGAAGTGGAGATCTTTTTGTGATGTTCATAATTATGTTTGATGAGAGTCAGAGAGGGCCAGCCTCTCTTCAGACTGCTTTCATTTCATCTGCTGGTAAATGAAAAGGGTTACGTCATATCTGAATGAACGCTCTGGTGCCTTTCTATAACATATTGAAAAACCAGTTTAATTACATCAACATATTATATGTTTAACGTTGTTAACATCTGAACTGTGTCTGGAAGATTAAATGAATAAATAAATAAAAGTGCTCTCTTTGATTTTATCTACAACAATAAGCTACATTATCTAGTCCGTGTTTTTTTACTCATTATCAGTCAAACAAATATGCACAAATTACGCCTACGAGTGATTTAGTTGCAGCTCAGACAGCGTTCTGTCCAAACATGTAATATTTTCCACTGCTTCCATCTGGCGCTCCTTTGTTTTTAGAATGCAGAAGGCTTATTCACTTAGTATACCTTTTTTTCACATCTAACAATCATAAATATTCTTGATTAGCTGACAAGAGGTGATGGAAAACCAAACCAAACAAATTTTGGGTTAAAAAGTAGAAAAGGTTGTCTGTAAATCCATTTAACCCTTTATGGTGCTGTTTTGCTGTGTTTTGTGTTCATAAGTCAGAAAGAATACTCTTACATGGGAAATGATGCAAAGAAAGGATTTTTTTTCCACATAAGCTTTACACATTTTTTTCCACCAAGTCTTTGAAGCATTAAAGGTTCACAAGAATGCCATAGCAGCTGCAGCTTAGAATTTTTGTCTCACTCTTGATGCTAATAGTCTTTTACTTAATTTAATGCAACTCTCTAATGTACTTAAATCATTATTTAATCTTGTTTATCACAAGTACAATTGTGATATTAGCCAATACAAAGGAGATTTATTTTATATCAAAAACCTTTATATTGTTTATGCTTATTTGAGGGAGTAAATTAGATTTTCAAAAACCGTTTTTGCAATGAGTACATTTACATAATTGCAGGAGAAAACAGGAGAAGGTTGCTTACCTAGACAAGTCCCAGGGATAAGTGATTCATTACAGTAAAAACTTCCTTTTTCTTAATAATTGAAAAAAAACAACCCTCAAACATTAAACACGGGCTACATGTTTAGTGTAAATTGAAATTTCATTTTGATCTAATACTCCTTTGAAGTCTAATTCCCAAGTTCAAAAGGGTAAGAAAGGGAGAGAGAAGCACAGAGATAAATTATATCTCTTCTTTTCACATCACATAAAATCAGCACAGAGGTAACGAAGAGTGAAAGTTAATACTGTCCCTGTAATACCTTTCACCCAACATCTCTTGTATATTTTCTTCCTCATCTAAATTGTTGACTAACTTGGCTGCAGGTTAAATTCTTTGTTTAATTTCTGTACCTTACAATCTTCTTTGAGACACATTTAAACAATCTGCTTATTCATTCTGTTTCTTACAACACTTACTCATGCTCCTAATGCCATTCACTCCCTTCCTCTGTCATTTCCATAGGGTTAGTGAAGGTAGTACCGCCTTGTCTGATTTTCCCAGTCTGTCATGTGGGCACTGAGCTGGCTCAGTCCCAGGGGCAGACAGCCATTATGAAGACTGACTGGTCACAGCAGCGCCCACACATTTGGCAGGCTGGCAGAGCTGCCCCTGTTGCCTTCTTCAAACAACCCCCTTCTCTAACAGCAGAGTACTGACGCCTACTTAATCAGAGACAACTCAGGTACCCCGACATGCTGTCCGGGAATTTGGATTCCTCCGGAGAAAATTTAAATTTAAAAGCCCGTTTATGCCCCACAATAATACTGACTCCTCAGCCTACACACTTCCTGTTAGAGATGGAGGGATGTCATGGGTGCAGTTGGCCAGAGAAGAGGAGGAAAAGACAGAAAATGTGTGTGTGTGTGTGTGTGTGCATGACAAAGAGAAACAGACTGAGCTGGAGAACAGACTGGCTATTAGGCAAAGCCTTCTGCCACATGAAAACTCCCCCTCCCCTGCATCCAAGCGCTGTCATCCAGGCCCTCAGTGTGAAGGACACCAAGACAGAAAGATAAAAGTACGATATGCCTCATCCATCCGTCCCCCTGCTTTTTCCTCGTACTATGGAATAAAAAGGCTTTCCTCGCAATAATCTCAACCACAAAGTCAGTCTAAAAATCTGCAATACAAACTTTGCTGCAATTCACAGGAATTATTAGACCTTACAGATGGAGCTTCACAAACTGCGTGTGAGCTTTATTTCCCCAAACTGACATTAGTTGTTTTGCTCCAGCAGAAGAAGCACAGTTGGATTTCACATTGCAACACAGTGAAATAGAGACAAGGGGCTTAAAGGCTCCCCGGTGCAGCCTGACTAATAAACTTTTATGTGTACTAATGCATCCTGTAAAAGATCAGTCATAAAAGCCTGCCTTTTCTGGGAGGTGACATCCCCTATTGGATATTCCATCATCAAGAAACTGGAAGCAATTGCATTAAAAAATAAATAAATAAAAACCAAATCAGATGACTGCCAATTTGCGAGAAGTGGATTTTTATCTGTGCTGTTAGAAAAGTAAAAGGCAACAGTTCATCTTTAAAACATGCCTATTAATAGAATAACAAAAAAAATATATATATTTTTTTAAATAACTGATGGTCAAATAATAAAGTGCAAATGAGCAATTAGGAGAAATCTTAATAAAACAAACTGTTAGGATCTGGGTTTTTATTTTGTCTTCATGTTTCAGTTTGAGTTTATTGTTTGTTATTTAGTAGTCTCTTCCCTGTGCCTCAGCCACCATTCACTTCTCCTCAGTTACTCTCTCTCCTCCCCATTCTCACCCATCTACACCTGCCTCTAGCTCCTTAATCATCTCACCTGTGCCCACTTCCACTAATCACCCTCTGCCTTTAAAACCCAGTCACTTTCCACAGTTCCCTGCTGGTTCATTGTCATACTCTTGTCTCCCTGATGTGCTGTCCTTTTTTGCTTGTGCCTCGTTGTCTCCCTTTAATTCATCTCAGGTCTGTTCAGGTTTTGTTTAGTTAGTTAATGTTTTTGTATTTAGTTTAGGTTTTGCTGCCACGACAGCCTTTGTTTTGGTTTGCCTTTAATTTCTAATAAATTAGTTTATTTTTCCGTCATGAGTCTGCATACTGGGTTCGCCTCCTTCCACCCCGATCTTGACAGAATGAACCAGCCTCTGTCAAGATCGGGGTGGAAGGAGGCGAAAGTGTGGGAAAGTGACTGGGAGAGAGTAACTGAGGAGAAGTGAATGGTGGCTGAGGCACAGGGAAGAGACTACTAAATAACAAACAATAAACTCAAACTGAAACATGAAGCCAAAATAAAAACCCAGATCCTAACACAAACAACGACAACAAAAAAAACTATTAATATTTCTATCATATTTCTACCTTCAGAGAACATTGCTAGAATAAGGGAATTTTGTGAAGTGCATCTTAAGTCTCCCATTAGAGACCTGGTGTCGTTAAATTCCAACTATTTTCTCATATTTCTCTCCCCAATACTCTAAATCTACGTGGTGGCAGTTGTCATGAGGCTGCTTTCTCCCCCAACTTTCAGAGGAACTGATCAGAAGGACAAAGTGAAAAGAGTCCCAGTGGTGTACATGTTGTGGCAATGTTGCCAACTCCAGTTGTGGAAGGGAACTATTTTCCAATGACGTGTGTGTGTGTGGGTGTCAGTGTGTGTGAGAGAGGGAGAGACTGCTGATTCTGTGTTGACAGTTCAAACCTAGAGCAATGGTTTTATAAGGCACTGATTCATTGCCCCTTGGTTCAGTCTGCCATTATCATCTTTCTTCATCTCCACTGTGCTGAAATTAGACCTGCAATCCCACCTAAAGGCTAACACTGTGCTATGCAGGTGTGTGTGGCTAGTTAAAGGGGCCATAGGTCAGACTGCACGAGGAAAGCATCAGTGCATGAACGCAGCTTCCTGTCAGAACAAAAAGATAGTTCCCTTACGCTTTTCGTTTTCCCCTCTAATTACCTGGTATATGCAAGCACTTGTTTTGATTTTTATGTGGTTTAAGAATGAATAATGAATGTCTACGCACAGTGTGACATCATTAGAGAGCTTTTACAGTGTGTGTGAGTGTTGCATGCATGATGTTGTGCAAGGTGAAGTCTCAACAGATCCAATGTGACAATCTAGAGCATGGATAAAACACTGAGGGGAAGAATGCGCATGTGAGCCGAGAGAAAATGCAAAGTGGTTGGAGATGAAGTATTTTTCATGGTTTAGAAATTGGTACACTTTTCTGACACAAAGTCAGGAGAAGATGGAACTCTAATTGCCTCTTAGAACATATCACTTCAGTCGTAGCAAGGCTAAATAATGTTTTATCAAAAGCAAAGAAAATCTGGCAACACTCTGCCACATGCCCAGAAGATTTGTTATCAGCTGGCTGATTGTCAGTTTCTGGAGGAAATAATTTTCTTCACAAAACTGACATTTTCCAACCCATAATGTTAACATATTCATGCTAAATTGACTGTGCTGTTCAAAAATACCAAATGAAAGAATGCTGGAATGTACTTACTGATTAAATAAGAGCTTGGCGGTCTGAAAAGGACATAATTAATGCTACCACCACTATTTCAGTATGACTTTAGTGACAGTAATGTCAGCAATTTAGTCTATCAGTCGGTCAACTTTATAGATCCAGACTGAAATACCTACATTTTCAAGCAAAACTTTAAAACAGATGATCCCCACCAATAAAAGCCTAATGACTTCTGTAAACTCTGGACTTTTAAATTGTGACACAAAGTTTTTGGTTTGGAAAGTGTCTCCATAACTTATAAGCTGTCCTTAGAATGAACCTAACTAAGCCAATTTAGACCTTTAACATCATTGTTCAATCTTCAGTTTTTGTAACCGATTCACACCATTTGTTTAACTTTAAAAACCGTGTTTTACTGTTGCTAAACAAGCAAGCTGAAGAAGTCTGACAGCACAATACCCCACAGAAACAGCCTCATCTGACTGCAAAACATTGCTCATTAATAACATAATCTGACATAGAAGGTCATATCATTACTGCTGCAGCATTTTGCTAAATGTGCTTTGACATTTGATGGACATGTGAGGAGAATATGCAAATGCACGTTTTTCATTCAGATATCTAGCTCCTGCTTGGGCCTGAATCTCCACAAACACCTTCTCGCTTTGTTGTTTATTTTTGCCCCTTTCTTCTTTTATAAATATTTGCATGTGCATAAATACACTTTGGAAGCCACATTCAAACTTATTCCAGACAAATCTATTTTCAGAAGGGGCGCGCGAGTCGTTGTTGACACATTTGAATTTATTTTCTTTCTCTGAAACTAATTTCTCACAGCCTTTATCTTAACAGAGCACACAGACAGCAGAGGCTTCTATGACAATGTGATCAATGTGACAGGACAACTAGAGATGTCTGAATGAGGGTTTTTTTTTTAATAAGTGCATACAGAGAAAAAATAAGGCTAGAAAAAAAAATAAGCCACAGCACAAAACCTTTTCTGTTCATGTATATTAAAGTAGATAAAACCAGATCAACACGTTTTATGATGTGACAAAAATGACACGTTCAGACTCAATTTACAGTTAAAGACACTGAAAGGAAGCAGACCTGAAAGGGGAAAAAAAAGTGGTTTCTCATTACAAGTGACTTAGTGTGATGTTCAACACTGGGCTGTACAGCACAAGGTTATCAGGAAGATATTTATTGAAGTAGATACTATAAAATATGGACCAGTGCGGGAGATAAAATGCTCATACTGGTTGAAGTTACTGGACTAACCTATTGTTGCGCTGTCTTGTGCACTGCACCCCTCTGAAATATTATTTACCATGCTTTCTTTCATTTTTCATAGCTGTCCTCTCTGTATTGCTAACCTGCTCAGAAAGCTTACCTCGGTTTCCCTGTTTTCAGCCCCCCTGTCATTTTTCACTTTTCTCTTCAGCAGTCACCTCACATCTGCCTCGATGAAGTGGAAATACATCTCTACAGGCTACACCTTCTGCTCATCTCATCTCGGTCTGGTTACACCCTACCACGGCTCAGTTTCATTGCTGAAAATCACCAAAACAATTATCCCTTTACCATTCTAGTCTGCTGCAGTTTTGCATCTTACGTGGCTACATTATTAGACATCACAGCAAACTGATGTTAACACGCAGAATTTACAAAGTTCCTCTAAAAGCACTAATCTGATTTGAAAAATATAAACCGCAAAAATTATAACAACTTCTTACTTTCAGTGAAATTGAGTCTGTGTCACACTTAAAGGCAAAGCTCAGCAAATATCTATATTTTAAGCATCCTGTGGCACACCCTGTTAGAAAACTGGTTTTATTCTTGTTTTGTCTTTAAGGCTGGCCACAGGAAATAATTTCTAATAAATTAAAGGTTCTTTTGCAGAGATCTAAACACACTTTAGTGCATGCGCACAGCAAAGGAAAAGCCAGAAAAAGTTTGTGGGAGAGATTTGCAGTTTCTACACATGGATTAACAATGTAATATCCATAGGCATTAGGAGCTCAGAGCATCAGCACAAACACAGCAATAACTGGATTGTTGCACACTATAGACTCAAATGCATCTCACACTCTTAATGCAGACCGTTCTCTCTGGAATCGCTCTCACACACACACACACACACACACACACACACACACACACACACACACACATTATACCGATTGAGTCCTCATATCCATCTATCACAGCAGATCAGTACAGAACTTTTCTTATACACCACGCCACATCCTTACAAGGCTATACTTCAGGAATTAAACAACAACAAATATCTACCAGGCCTCAACATTTCAAAATCCTTCAGATCAAACTGATCAGGCTGCAATCCCTACTGTAGCGACTCCGTCACAAATACATTCATAGCTATAGGGTCTGCTATGAATAAATCTCTCTCTTTTCTTTTGCATTTTAATGGTTGCGTAGATCATGATTCTTGGCACTTCAACAGAGTGTTCAGTGGTCTTGGTTTTTCTACAGTTTTATATACTACTATGTTACCATCTTTATTAAACACATCATTGCCCCTTCCCTTCGTTTCCAACATATTAATAATTAGAAACCCAAAACAAGATGGGAATTGTTAATGTGCTTTTAGGTTCGCCATAAATTCAGCTGTTATTGATTTATTACACCACCATACACAATATAACTCTTTGAAAATTGTTTGGTTGTGGGTGTTAAAGGCAGGTGTTATTTGGCAGACTGTGATGAACAAATGTAGAGGCAACTTCTAGATTAATATGGGGACAGAATTGTTTTGTTGTCATTAATATAAAGCTTGGTTTTGCCCCTGTTCTTTCACTCGATATGTTGGATCAATTTACTAAAATAAGGGGCAATAGCCAGTAAACAGTTATAATCTTTCATTTTCTTTTTTTCCTATCCTAATTCAGACTCGAGAAAGAAGTTTTACATTTACTCCCTATAGACTAACGAGCACAAAAAGGGTATCAAAATTGTAAATGTATTCATGAAGATCTTTGAAAATTTTAATAACACCTCTCTCTCTACATCACACTTTCAAATTTCTAAAAGCTAATGCATTAGATTTTTTTTTCTTTTTGTTTGAAATTGTTCTGATGATTAGACACACTGCCAACAAAGCAAATAAACAAACTGATGATGTATTGACCGAACTTGACTACAATATCAGGATCTTATTGAAAAACAGGTTTGAGAAACTGCTACTTTGCTATGCCATCTGGAAGATTAGGAATGCAAAGTATAATAGATGGGCAATGCTACACCCATCCAGACAACAACATTTTTCTTACAAAAATTAGCTCGTTTATATTCTAAATATATTCACGGGAAACTTACAATGACCAATAATTATCACAAAAGAAGCATAAAAAAAGTGTGCCCACTTATTTACTTTTAATCGTCAGTACCTCCTATTTTTTCTCCCGACATGTTTAAGGAAATTAAATCCACTATTTTACATTTATGCTACAATGCTGACAGTATTCATGAAACACACATGCACATGTGCCAACACCCTCAAACACAAATAAACAACGTCTTAAAAATTAGGCGAACAATGCGCTTGTGGCATGAATTATGCATGCCTAAGTCTCTTATCATCTAAATGCAAGTCTCTCCATTTGTCAGTTTGGTTTGTGTGTGTGTGTGCCTTGCATTCGTTTGGAACCTCCGAATCTCCACCGTGGAATGGTGATGGCCTGAGGAGAAGAGAGGGGGCCAAGGCAACGGAAAGAGACAAAGAGACAGATCGAGAGTGAGGGAATGTTAAAAGAAAGCTTAGAATGGTCATAACAAGCAGCTTGGTCTCACAATTATTTAAACAAACAGGAAAGTGAAAACATGCATGTCAGAAAAAAAACCTTTCAAATGAATAATTAGGTGCATGGGACACAGTATTTAGGACTAGATTTTAGAGTCCATTTATTCACTACCCCTTACCTTGAGATAAATAACCAACCACCATCTTTTTTTTTAAACACCATCCCAGAGAATGGTGGGGAAAATGAAGGTACTGATGCTCTCACTCAACTCAAAATGCCAACTGTCTCTCACAAAGATAGCTGAACAGAAAGGCAGCCAGAAAGAATGACTTAAAAATGACAAAAACCTATGGTGGCGTCTATTCGAGGAGATGATGTAAATTTTTCATTAGAGAAAATGCAACTCCCCTTCTCCATGTCTTCATCTCTGAGCTCCATCATATGTCCTCTGGCCACTTTCGGCAGACATGTTCTTGCTTCACTTAACACATCAATTTGACCCAGTGAAGGGCAAGAAGCTCAGACAGATAAGCTGTGTCTCTAAGATCACGCTCTGCTTCCCTATAAGCCTTCCTTTCTTGGTTTGTGTGTTCATGTGAATGCACACCATGGCACTGGGTGGTCCTCAGCCTTCACTCAGGGGGACAGACATCTTCCCTACTGAAAACTGATTCTCTAGTTAATCCTGAAATCAAAGAAAAATGAAAGGGAGCAACAGTGGAGTTGTGACTCAAAGAACCAATGAGGGACATCACTATAAGAAGTCCACGCTTCCCAGCATGTAATTTATTTTGTATAATTACAAAAGATGATTTATGGGCTGTATAGTCCTCAATTGAAGCAAATCTGTCACAGTTTTTTTTTTTTGTTCTTATACATAAACAGATGAGTTGGTTTGCGATTGAGCTAATATAAAAATCAAGTCTCATGATTAGTTGATATTTTTTGTTCATAACTCTTTTGGGAAATCCTGTGCTTTTAGAAACAACTGAAACAACAACTTTCTTTGCACTACAGTAAGTTTTATTGGCTTCATTTGCATCTCGCCATTAAAAATTTCCCCTCTTTCAATCTGTAGCATTCTGTTTTTGTTTCTTCCATAGTTTATTTTATGAATTCCTCTGTCTGCTAAACCTCATTCAGCTGAGCAGACTTTTTAGTAGATCATATCATATTTAAAAACTGAATGGGGTGATATATAATGACTAATTACTTTAGTGATTTTTGCATGATATTGCTAAGAAACAAAACTAATGGTTTCATGCTTCTGCCTTTGATCTTGCTTTAAGGATAAACAAAGTGTAGTGATTTGTGGATGTTTTTTGTGGTTGACAGGTCGGGGAAAAAGCCATTTTAATAATATGACTGCAGAAAGGCCAGTTTAGCAGTTGAACTTTTGGCTATTAAGCCATTTCATTTTTCAAGCCAAATGGGGTTTGGGATTGTCTTGCTAATATAATCAAAGCCATTCATACCAAACCACATCTGAATAGCATCATAAGTTATTTAAAAGGTTGTACAATGCATATATTTCAGCATTTTGGATGCCAGAGATGTCCAAGTTTCCAGATCAGATAATAAAATTTCACAATGTAACATAAACCATGTCCTCACTTGGCAGAAATGTAAAATATGTTTTCTGTATAAAAATCAATATTCCTAACTTTGTGCTTTATAGTGTAAAAAAGTACCTTTTATTTTTATTATATCAAGCCATTTATATCTAACAAAGGATCTTTCCTTTCTTACTTGACTTACCTGTCAGACTGAAGAAACCAAACACCGAATCTAAATGTACCTTCAACTAAAAGCAAGTTGTCATTAGAGTAAAATCCATGCATTGTACAGCCAGACAAATGGAAAAAAAACTACTCTTTGTATAGGATAGATAATCCACTCCTATTATTGCAGCCTAAAAAGAAAAGCAGAGATAAGATGGTTTGCTAATGGGTTTTAGAGAAGCGCACAGCACAAATGGTGGAAATTTTATTAAGTAAGCTTTTACAATTCCTGATGAGAGGCATGTAAGTAATCATGGGTCTTGTTACATAATGACTCAACAACTAAGAAAGAATAGGCAATCAATGAAAACCAACAAGTGTCGCAATTTCTTTTATAAAGGACAAGTCTTTTTCTCATCTCATATTCTTGACTATTCTTCATATTGTTTGCTGAGAAGAACAGGGCATGACATAAGAGAGAGCGAAACAGAAATGACGAGCTGCATCTCTAATAATACCCCATTTAAATACTTCCTAGCAAAAATAAAAAAAAACGTCCCTGCTTTTTAATTGAAGGCTTGGGGCTGCACCAGAACAGAGGAAAAATAAAGCTAAATAATCTCTCACGGTCATAGTCAGGGTTTAATATTTCTGCACTGCTCTCTCTTCCATGCTAATTGTGAGCACAAGCATTTTGATTAGTAGTTCAGAAATTCAGCCTCCACAACACTTTTTCTCTCACCTCAGCTAATGATTACACATGCTGTATTATGAAGTAAAAAAAAAGATTCATTTGTTTGCTGCACATCAAAATGCTGGCAATTTTATTACTCACGTAAGCAATGCCTTTTATTTATTTTATTATTAGGAAGAATAACAACAATGAACAGTTTCTAGACAGCTCAGCTTAAAATGTTGCCGTTTGATAGTAAGGATAATGAACCAAAGAGTGGTTTTTAGGGTGATAAGACAAACATTGGGGAAGTTCTGCCAAATCCAAAGTTAAAGCATGTTGAGACAGAGGTCAAAAGGCTATATTACCCTTCTCCATGTTTACCTAAAACTAATTTAAATTTATAGAAAATAATCTATTCACATGCATGTTTTTTCTGCCTCTAACTGTTATCTATATTTGCATCCATTTTTTAATCATGATACACCATGGATGTGGTGTTCAGGTACTGAAGTGTTTTTGTGGAAGTAAAGCCTTTTGTACCTTTTGTACTTATTAATATGTAGACAGTTTTAAAGTACTCTTCTCTACCTAAAATACCATTGTGAGTCCTGACATGCAATGACTGCCTGATCACTGAGGACTCAGACAGTAAAATGGGAAATCAAATAAATATCATATTAGTGGATCAAAAAAAAAAGCACAAAGCATGAGGAGGTATGCGAGAAAAAGAGCCAAAATACTAGATGTGTACTTAATTTCTAGACTGAGTGATGCTTGTTATTGAAAAAATTATCTTGTTCTTTTAAATACAATCCCTACTGTTGGGATCTGGAGCTGGGCTGGTTTTTTGGGGTTTTTCCACCAGAGGGAGGGCAGAGGCTGAGTCTTCCTGGGGGCGTGACCAAGGTACTGGGACTCAGCACACCTGTGGCTCATCCCATCAGCTGTGGAGGAGTATATGAGTGGAGAGCTGCCGACACTTCAGCGCCAGAGCGTTAGCCAGTAATGGTACTTCAGGCCTAAGCTAGATTCCCTTGTGCTTTCTCTGTTGTGACAAACCTAGTGATTCTTTGTGTGTGCCTCCTCCCCAGCTACCCCTCTTCTTCGGATCTCCTGGTCGGCAGTCGTCCCCACACGCCTCCTCCACGGGGTCCGGAACCTACCTGTCCGCCCTCCACAGCAGCCTCTCCACCCGCACCATCTCCNCCTTCCTTCCTTTGCTCAGAACACTACCCCTCAAGTAAGAACGGACTATTCAGCCGCAGCTGACATTACCGCCATAACCAGAACTCAACTAACCAGTCTTCCTGTGCTGCAGAAATCCAGACGCGCCAGCCACTTTCACCTTGGACCTGTCAAAGTGAAAACCCGTACCTACGCAATAAACTCTCTAAACTTTTTCCTGGTTGTCTGTTTGACTCTGCATGTGGGTTCAAAAATTAGGAAACATTATGACACCATCCATCCATCCATCTGTCCATCCATCCATCCATCCATCCATCCATCCATCCAGAATACACTGTAATGGCTCTACATGACAAATTTTGTTCAGGCTTGCCTATTACAAACATTTATATGGAACATGGAAACAAACATATGTGAAATCCAAAACATGCAGGGACAAAGTCTGCACGGTAGGTGTGCAGATTAAAGGCAAGGAGTGGAAGGAAAAGGGATTTGCAATGCATCACATTAAGGTTCAACTGTGAAATGGCTGAGCGGAAGGAAGGAGAAGAAAAAAAAAAGATTTATATTGAGAGGAAAACAAATCTTGGCTGGCATGGACAACCTATGTTCAGAGGTTAGGGCAAAGGCAGGGGTTCCTATTGATGAGCAAGTCCAAGAAGATGCATGTGGGTGCAGGACTGACGTCCGCTGGGGATGCTCTGTCTACGGCAGCGATATGGGGCTCAGACAGCGGATTAGTGTTTCTGCTCTATAATCAATTTGCTGTCTGGATCCCACTGCACACAACTCTAAACATCCACTTGTCGCTTGATCCTCCAAAATCTTTCCTTTCCTTCTGTTTATTTCTCCCGAGGCCAATTTTGCTTCACCCTATTGTTTACTTCACCTTCAAACATTCTAAAAACTCTAATCTTCATTGCTCAGCAAACATTAACAGGAACAGCAGGAATATCCCTTTCATGTTTTCTTCTTTTGGCTCACCTCTTCAGGCCCTCTCTTTTCGAAGAATCTCTCTCTTATGAATTAATTTACACAAGTTACAGTAGATTTTGCAAGATTGCATTTGTGGGCAATATGGTGTACTTTGGAGTAAAAATATCATGGTGTGTGTTTCTACAAATGAAGAATTCAACCTTTTATAGAGGGCAGACCATTAGCTGCATCTCACCCATGGGTCCAAGTCGGCTGCCATCTGCTCCACCGCTTAGGGGTCATATTACAGGCTGACCAATCAATAACATATTACATGTTGGCACTGTGCACCAGCCCTGGTCTTGACTTCCCTTGCTTATTAAAAGCAAGGCACATTAAATTCCAAAGAGGAAATGCAGTACATTTCCCACAAGAAGTCACCACAACAAAAGACGACGAATTGAAATCAAAAATTCCATTTCTTTTTGCCAAAAACAAGAACATTGTCTGTCAGAGTCTATTATATGGCAGCTATTTATTAAGACGATTTTTTTTGCAACTTTTCACCTCTTGTGAAAAGTAAGTTTTCTTTGAGGACAAATGTACTGATATTTTTTGAAGGCATCAAAGTCTTTGTTATGCATCTATTTGTAGGTGTGTCTGTGTCTGAAAAGGGGAAGAAAACGTTAAGATGAAAGCCCACTAAGACAGGTAATGGCAAACACTGAAATACAGTAAGGTGGTGGTAAGAGTGTTTCTGCTCTCGGTGGAAAAGGCAGTCAAGTTTTTACATTATCAAGGAGTGAAATTGGCAGAGGACTATCAATTCTAGATTGACTTACACAAAAATAAATGAATAGGAAATATGTAATGTTTGAACAATGAACATTTAAAAGCCTAAACACAATAAATCTTGCTTCTCATTCTCCCTGATACACAACTACTTAACCATCAAGGTTTGAGATAGCAGAAACACAAGCTCTAGAATCAGGGTAAATGAACGACCTTGTGTAAGAGAGTGAGATTTTGCCCTGCTAATGACACAGCTACTTATCTTACCCTGCGCTGCAATCGCAAGCAAACCAAGGTACAAGTGCACACGTTTGAAACTTCAGCCTGTCAGCCACTGTTTGCAGAGCTTTCATCGAGCCAGGCAGACTGTCACCTCTACAGCACCGATGTGACTCGCATGTGATCAAATTGCTTCGGAGGCAAGGCAGGGCTGATGTGTCTGTAAAGAGTTTGTCAGATGTTTGAGGGGGGAACTGGCAGGTGAAAATGTTTGAGGAAAAGCGCAAAAAAGCATGTGCTTATGTGGGTTTTATTATGCAACATGAATACGAGTCACTCTCATGGAGGATGATTTATCAAGAAGCTGAGTACTGAAGAGTCCTCAGTCACAGCTACAGTCGTGCTATAAAAAGGTGAGTATGAATCACACTTGGCAGTCTTACCTCGGTCTGGCTTCAATGTTGTTCTGAAAACAAAGACAAAAACAGGGGAGAGGGGACATGAGAAGGAGACAATGAAAAATTTGAAATCTTAGCACAGATGCTGTGGATACCACAAAAGGAAACAACGAACAACAAGAAAAAAATAAATTAAGTAAACAATGTAATTTATATTACCATGAGTCTACAGATGGAGTGGCTTTAATTCACACCAGTTAATCATCACTTTCATCCACCAGTTGTGCTCATGTATATTCATGAAAGCGTTAAGGAGTGATTTGGAGCAAAGCACCAAATGAGCTTCCAGCATTATTCTTGCACTAGCTTTACTGCTGGTTTTTGTTTGGGACTTACAAGATTTTCTAGTATTCGATTAGTGATCATCTTTTGTTGAACGTCAGAGCAGAATGTAATATAAATTAAAAGCTATATGTTTGCTTGTGTGCTAAAAAAAGATTTAAATCAGACAACAAGAATAAATAGAATAAAACAAAAATGCAAGTAAAGAAGCCAGATGACATACACTTGCAGTCTCTGTAATTAGCATGCTACCTTTTTGGGCTTACTACTCATTTAGCAAAAGGGTTGGGTGTAATTGACTACTCAAAACTTAAGTGAACTCCAAAACAATTCAAAACACATAAAACCACATGCGACACAGTAACAAGGTGTTAATGGGGTGAACAGCAGGTTGTGCTGATCTGGCATCAAGGATTCTGATGGATTTAACCTTCATTAAAGCAGTCTGTTTCATTAGGGGAACAATTATAGCTGCACATAAGTTCTACACTTTGAGTTGGAATATCTCAGGATATCTTAATGGGAGCAATAATGCTAATTTTAGATGATGTATTAAATGCAAACTCACTGCACAAGCTGTGTATGGGTGTGACTTTAACAGAGGGGAATGATTTGATGAGTATTTCCTTTTTTAACTGTTAAAGAGTGAGATAAAGTAAAGCCATAAGCTACATCTTGATGGGGACAGATACTATAAATACAGTATACTAAGTATACAGCCCAGCTTTATTTAACAAATGGTAAAGCTGTTATCACACATTTACTAGGAATGATAAAATGAACCATTATAAATCAAAACCTAATTTTAACACTGAATGTTTTTACATTTGTAAAAAATAATAGAAAGAAGGATCAGGTGAACTGCTCAGTTCTGTATCTAAAACTTGGCAGACTCACATTTTTCTGCAGTGCCTGCAGAGTTCACACTAGATTTTAACACGAGTGCATCATAAAACACTGGGTATTGCCCATTACCGTATGGCCATATGCCACTAGTGCCAAGTTAATGGAGCCTGCACATCTTTCAAACAACCAACCCGCCAGATGCACTACTTAGATTTAGCTGTGAAATCAGCTAATGTGACCACCAGAGCTGCTGTATTTGATAAGAACAAATACAATGTCCAATGACCAACACTGACAAGGTTCACAATTCAACATCGAGTCTAAGAAGATTAGAAATTTAAACTAAACCTTGTAAAACATGGATTAAGTACTGCTGTGAATTCACAATAAACACATGGATACTAATTTACTAGTACAAGTAACAACAAAATTCAAGATACAAATATGGATACTGAATATTTTTACAACCCTAACTTGGTCAAAACTTTATCAGGACAAAGGTTATTACAGCATTTACTGTTTAACTTATTACTGAAGATGTATGACACAATGCTATTGAAGATTCAGTGATAGTGATAACTGAACTAAAGCCTTGGTAAAAGAACCAAACTAAACTGAAATTCATTGACAATTATACACCTGAGTTTTGCATCAAATGTATGAAATGCTTCTTTCTTGGGCTATGAAGTAGCAAAAGGACTATAGCAATTGTACATTACAATAAATTTAGGTTCTCCTTCTATATAGATACATTTATTCAACTTGTAAATGCTCAAGAACTTGGCACTTTCTAGAAAAAGCTTCCTATATTATCGTATCTATATGTAGCTGATTTAAATAAAAATGTGAATCTATTTGTTCTCATTCATAATTTTTGATGCAACTGCTTCTCTATTGACAAAACAAAAGCAAATTGCTACCTCTGCCAACAATAAAGTCCATTTTCTTTTGTAGAATGTAGAATCACAGTTTCTACCACATAAAAGCTGCATTTAAAAACTGAATTGTCTTTGCAGGCTCACTTGTTAAATTTCTGAATCTCACAGAAGCTCCGCTGGTGAATTTTAATACAGCCTGCACATCTAACAAACATTCAGCAAAAAGAAAAAAAAGGAAAAAAAAACAAAAAACAATTAGAAAACCATATTTTTAAAGTAGTGAAGCTTTAAGGATGACATTTTCCCTCCACTTTATGTGTATTAGTTTTGGATATAAACCCTCTGCGCAGACATAATTTATACTACAAAACAGAGAAAAAAGCATTACAAAATGAAAAAAAAAAAGCTTGCATAAGGCTTTTCTCTCATAGCTACTTTGGTGAAGTTCATACAAAGTATAAGCATTTGTCTCATACTTACTGAATTCTCACCAATCAATGGAGCACTCGGAGCAGACTAGGCATTTTAAGAGGGAAGATTACAGACAGTCGCTAAAACACAGTGTTTCAGCACAGATTATACTGTAGCACTGGACTTCAACGACCAACACTAAGATGACACCGCCATGAAAGAGGAAAACTAACAGAAGACAGTGGCTCTTTGGCAGCACGACAGATAAGAGGAGACGAAGAGCGGAGGCTGCTGAGAAACGACTGGCTGTTTGCCAAACCGACTACACTTAGATTCAAAATTAATTAGCTTTGAATTTGAACAAATATGAGTCAGTAAGTTATCTATTCACTTATTCTGTCAAACACTTCAGCAGACTCAAAAATCATTTTGTAAAATGAAAGCACAAAACTGACATTTTTTCTTTTTTTTAAAAAGCAGCGGTTGCTGTAAAATGTCTCCACACAAATGTGAAAATGTCTGCATTGTTTTTACTGACCTGGTTTACTAATGGTTAAATGAATAACAACGAACTACTTGATTAAATTATATGTTTGGGAACATATATTGCTGTTACATTATGCTACAGGACACTTTGAAAAAACGAATTGCAACAATCTGCAAGGAGAAAAAAAAAACTATTGAAAATAAAAATACATTTTATTAGTTCAGTCATAAATTTTAAACATTTATGGAGAAAAAAAAGTGCATAATTGGAAAAATCTAAGGGCTTTGTCGATAAAATGTTGCACCTTTATATTTTACAGCAGTTTGCATTTGACAAAGCAGATTTCAGCTACAGTTAAATCAGTTATAGCACAAATTCTCACAAACTGACTAATGAGGTATCTCATTATTTTTGGCATCTTGTGTGTCGTGTAAAACGATCTGGCGGTGCTGCCCATCTTCTTGTGCTTTTAAAATTTAGATTCTACTTTTTGCAATGGCTTAAAGAGTTTTGGAAACGACTGAACACAGTCTAAGACAAAGCCTCTTAATATATTCTCCCTGCGGCTCTCACTGATTTGTCAGTTTTCAAAATGCATTTTCAATCCTGCTGACCCCTTTTTATTTTGCAACTGTGTCTACAATGGCATATTCCTGCGCTTGCATTATTTATCCATAATAATGTGTTTGCTTGACCTAAAGCAGGAAGAGTTGCCTTAATTTAGCAATTTATTCTCTGGAAAGATTTTAAAGGGTGGGTTTGTTTTACATTATAGTTACTGCATTACAGATGTTTACCATTATATGCATTCGGCTTTGATGCATTTACAAAATAAAAATGTTCAAATCACTTTTGCCTGTTTCAACTTCTATTTCTTTATTTTATTGCGTTTGTTTTATACCACTACCTGTTGTAAGATCATCCCGGATGATATGCATTGAAGCCCAGTGATTTAGTTATCTTACTAGTTATTTATTATTTTATTTTTTTACAAGACTTCTCTTGGTATACATCTTTACTATTTACAGACCTACAATATGCATGTCAAGTGGGCAGAAGGTCTTAGCATTTGCACACAAGATTCATCTTTATGTAACTGGAAAAAAGGTGCCTAAGTAGGTTGAACCCTACCCTTGACAGCTGCAAAAAGAGAAGTAAAGCACATATCTTAGATTAACAGTGTGGTTAGTTTTCTTTAACTATGAAGAGCAGACATTTAAAATAAATAAATGAACTACATAAATAAAACTCAATAAAATAGCTGCAGGTGTTGTATCAGTAATTATTCTTTTCTTTGATACAATGCGAGCTGTACCATTGCAATGGCAAACTTCAGGTTTTATACTTTTGCATATGCTCAGATTTCTGCTCCATGTGGGGATTGTGAGTGCCACATACACACAGTAAGACACACCGTTAATTGAATTTCTATATAAAGACTCTTAACTCTGACACAGGACCTTCTCTGGTGACCATCCATTTCCAAATCACATCATCTATTGCTTCCTCCAGCAATAAAGAACACATGAGAACAAACCGGGTACCATTGGCATTCAATTAGAGCCTCTAATGAACCTGGGCCACCATGGAATAATTTCTCAGAGAAAAAGCAATCTGCACATCAGCTATACCATTACTACAGCCTCTTTAGTCATGCATAGCATCTCCAGGGAATGCTCAAGTCTCCTCTCTTGACTGTGGTGACTAAAATAAAGCGAGTGACAAATGGTCCAATGGGATGTTTTAATTTGGGGCCTATAAGTAGTAAAAGCCTCCTCTGCAATTTTGAAATTAGACCAGCGGGAGTGAGGTGCTTAAGTGTTTGATAAGAGTGTGAGAACATGACTTGCTTTTCTGCCACTGTTCACGTTCTTGCCATGGTGTGATATAAACAACAGCTGAACAAAGATGTCAACTGTTCTTTAATATAAGGAAGCTTCCAACATTGAGCTGATGTGTAAACAGATGAGAAACAATAAATCCATCTTCTGCGTTCACAACAGCTTAATGTTTAGAGGAGGTGGACAAACACTGAATACCTGGACTTTAATAAAAATGTGTTATTTAAAGAAAGGGCTTCTTTCTTCGTCATGCTTTGTCAGCACTCCAGGTTTTTCTGCAGGTGCCTTCTGTTGTTGTTTGTGGATTTTCTGGCAGTAGTATTGACTTAAGCAAAAAAACACCCTGCTTCATCCAGATTACACTATAATTATTTACTTTACAACTGTAAAAAAAAATCCCACTTCTATACCTTCCGAATGGTTGATAATTGTTTTTGGAGAAAGTTTTAGGCTGTTGTCCATCTAAAGTGTAAACCATTGTCTTTTTAACTTTGTCACATTTAGTTAAACCTTAGCAGAGAAACTGCAGCAGGCTGGTGTTGTTGTGTTTTGGCACATCATTAGTTAACAGCCTTGACCAAATGTCACTGGAAATCATTAATGCATAAGCCATTACATTGGTCCAATTGATGCATAAACTATATTGAAACTTTTCCAGGCTCCTTTTTATACGTTTTTCCTAATATCTTTCTGCTACAATTTAATTTTATCCGTCTCATTTTTTTCTCATTTGGCGTTTCTTTACCAGAGGCTTATAGCTACACATTGACGTGAACTCTAAGTATTTGCTTACCTCAAGTTATCTTGGAAAGTGTCCTTTGCTAAGCCTATGTTAAGTGTTTTTCTTTACATTGAAAAGAGTTCTGTTATCCATCACTCCTCTTAAGCCTTTCGATGTGGCCAGGCTCACCATTAGATTAGTTTTTTTTTCCCTCCAAATGTACCAAACTATTGATCTGGCCACTTCCAATGTCCCTGCTTTTTCTCCTGATGGATATGTTCTGCTTCTGAAGCCTAAAAATAGCTTGTTTCATTTGTATTGAGAGCTCCACTGACTGTTGTTGGTTTCAGCAATGGCTTCCAAACACAGACATCACACTTTGAATTAACATCAGACCTCCAGTCTGTTTTATTGACAAAGAAAAAAATAAATGAAAAGCTCAACCTTTTCAGAAAAGAGCTTTTGATTAAATAGCCCAACTACATTCCATATCCTAAAGAAGACATTATAGGAACAAATAATTTCTAAAATGTTCCTTTAATTTAGACATGAATGTGGTTAAATCAAAGCTGAGTGTGAGAACTAAAGTCTTTTATAATTTAAACAATTGTAACTTGAGCATGTTTTGATAAATACACTCAAACTCCAAAAATGGCACAAGGGGGAATTCATTTCTTCACACAAATGAAGTATTTGTCTGGATAAATAGTTAAGATTCCCTCCTTTCATTTGGAGCAAAACTGTGTATAACTGTGCCTGATCTTTTATTCATTTGTCTGTCTGCAGCAAGTTCCATCCTCATTAGGAAAATAATCTTTGAAATGAAAGACTCAGGAACAAACATTTGCAGCTGCAAACAATAAGGCTGCTAAAGTGTCTTTAAGCAAGGCACTATGTTGATCCAGTAAATAAGATTTTCAGCCAAATCATCACAAGTTAGGGTGCTGTTGCAAGCTATCCTAAATTGTAATCATAGCCAACACTTACAGGCCAAAATAGACTTCTTAAATGGCCTTGAGCTGAATGTCACGTTTTTAGGGCTTTCTTTTCTTTCTTTACTTTATTTTTCACTCACTGAGAATTGGCATGAGAATTGCGTAGTTCAGAAAACACAAAAAGGCAAGAAAAGTAAAGGAAAAAAAGTCAAATTTTCTCACCAGCAATCTGTGGGCCGGTCCAGGAGCTGCTGCAAGGACCTCTGCTGCAACTGCAGGTCCAGCTGTCTCCGCCTGCTCCAGCAGGCACAGCTGGTGCGTGATGTTGTCCATCTCTTCCTGCAGCTTTTCGGTTTCAGCGGTGATCTCAGCTATTTTCTCAGCAGCAGATGCAGTCAGGAAAGCTTCTTTGAGGTCGACCAAGTGAAGGGTTCTCCTTTCCTCCAAACGAACCAGTCTGCGGAGCTCGTCAAACTGACTGTTCACGTATTCTTCTAGTTCTTCTGTCGACATCTATTATATGTAAATCAGACACAAAAAAAAAGAGAGACGAAAGACAAAAGAATGACTGGGTTGGATAAATTTAAGTAGGGCAGAGAAAAACCTTTCAATTTTACAAGACAGAGTAATACTGTTTCTGTGTTGGACTTCTGATGAACAGGCAACCTGTTCAGAGAGTACTCCACCTCTCGCCCATGGACTGCTGGGACAGGAACTACTCCCCTTTGTGACTTGAAACAAGATTAAGCCAAAGCCCATATGGAAAATGAACAAAAAGAGCGAGAAAGATATACTGAGCCTCAACAAACTATATCAAATAAACCACATCATTGTAGGTATGAATCATGGATATGAACACAAATACAAAGCAAGAAATCAAAGTAAGGCAATAAAAGAAGAGGCAATACTTCTGTTTTATTTTAGATTATTTCAGGAAGCCCACAGGTCTCTGTCATGCAGTAACTAATTGATGGCACTGAGCAGATTATCTAGTGGCAAAGCCCACGAATCACATCTGTAGACAGAAAAGTCAGAGGTTTTTACCACTGCAGAGAGCCATCTGTTTGGCTGAACTGCTCACCAAGACAACTTTTTTAATTCTTTCCCCTATTCCCTTGTGAGACTCTCTTTAGCCATGACTCATTAAGTTAAAAACACCCCAATAAACATACTCCTACTTGCATTCTTGAAAGAAGTTGCTGACATCCTGAGGTTCCTTGACATGATCTCTTCTCCCTAATATGTTATAATTGTCTCAATACAAACATCATCTGCTCCATCTCCCCTTTCTCCCTGGAGCAGAACGTAATTCCCTTCCTTTCCTTGCGTTTCATCTCGTTTCCGGCAGCCTTTCTTTCTCCACTGAAGCAAGGAATCATTGTCTTTACCAAGGTTGGCAGAGTGACTGCCCCTAAGGGCCCAAAGTTTTATTATGTATTTGCCATTTCTGCACAAGCAATCAGATTCTCCAAATTGCCCATTAATCCAAGTGCAAGAGGCAACACTTTCAAATTACTTTCTTTGTATGCGGACAGAAAAACTTGCACATTATTCATTCTGAATAAGACAGAAGGAGTTAGTTAACATATAATTGGGGAGCAATGAGTTGTTGTTTTTTTTCTTTTAGCCTCAACAAAATCAATCCCTGAATTTACGTCTGTCTGAGAGATGAGGAACGATGCACTACAAAGGTGTTGGCTGAGCAAAGAAAAAAACAAAACAAAACTAAACTTTATTCTTTCAAAGCTTTGGCTTAAGATAACATTTAGATTACAAAGCTTGTGATATTGAAAATAGTAATATGAATAGAAATATTCACAAATCTATTTGAAGTATTAGTATATAATTAATTAAGGGCACAACTAAAAGTAAACTTCTACAATAAATGCTGATAGTTAAGCTTTAGTCATCTCTGTTAAATGTATAGACTTTATTTATTCAAACTGAATAAATTCAATAAGTTAGAGACTGTACTAACTTTTTCTTGTAAATACTTAATTATTAGTTCATAAACATTAACTTAGAAAATGTTTGCTATTGTCACACATCACTTATAAAAAGTAAGAATTAGCAGATTCACGTCACATTCTCCTGTTTGTACTGAGTAAGCTCACTGGATTGAAGTCACGTTTGTACTGGTGCTTAAGTTAATTTGCTTTCAGGAATTTACCATAACCCATTTATAAACCGCAATGATTACTTTTCAACTAAAATTGCAAAGTCAATTTTTATATTATGAAGTGCAACATATGCAACAGCAGATTAGAAGAGAAAACGTGTGAAGTTTCAATTTTAGGTGAATCATTTTTTTATATACAAATAAGTTAGGCTTTTTTGTAAAGGTTTCCGGAAAATAAAATATTCAGCAAAATACTATGACATGAACAGAGGTAACGCCATTCAAAAACAAAACCCTGACCTCCACAAAGCCCTTTGACCTTTAAGAAATTCCCATGGCCTGCACCACAGATGGAGCCTGTGATCCCAGGTCTGTGTGTTGATGGAGGAGCTCTCACTAAAAAAAAAATCTGCGTCAATCACAGGGAAGGAGCATCCATGCGTGCTAATTCTTCATTTGCATCACTGCAAGCTGAGGCCACAAAATGAGGCCTCGGGAGAAACAACAGAGCACATTGCTCACCCTGGCAAAGTTATTGTAAGGACGCAGGAGGACAGGACGGCAGAGTCGTTATTTGATTAAAGTCAACCATTAATCAAGATGAAAAAAATCTTTTTATACAACATTTGTGTTGTAGAAACATGACTAAAGTGCCTAACATAAGAAGCGTTGTAAAAAAACCTTGTCCTCTGACACTTCAAATGACTGCAATATAACAAGACTGACACACAAAAAAACCTTCATATTTGAAATAATTTTGACTGATTGTAAAGAACATTCTTACTTGTTGGATTCGATGATAAAATTGCAAAAAGGAACCAAAGTCTTTGAGAGTGAAAAGAGAAGAGAGAAAAAACAACAACAATATAACTTCACAATCTTTGGGTGAGACAAAAAAAAAAACATTCAAAAGAAAAACAGAAGTAAACAAAAAAAAAAAAACAAGTATGTAAGAAGCTGCAAGGTTTGAAAACATCAACCAATTAACCATCCTGTAGTATTCATGAATTAACAAAAATAAGACAGAAAAAGAAATATTTTTAATGAAAGCAAAGACAGTTTTTTTTCCTTCTAACAAATAATTTTGTACTTTAAAAAGGAAATATTTAGAATGATCGAGTTCTGCTAAATTCTTTGAATGAACTTCAAAATTAAGCCAATTCTGCTGCTTATTTAGTGCGCTCTTTGATGTGATGTCTTTAAAAAAAGGCCTGAGAAGCATTAATAATACATTAGGAGTAAATGGATTTGAACTGTCCTTGCCCTTGGCAATGGTGGCCCAGTTCCAGCAGAACACTACCCCATCTTATCTGCACGCTCTCTTTTATCTCTCCCAAAATTAGATTTTCCAATTTAATTTTTAATGCAGTAATGCAATGAATAGGACTTATTTTGAAGAATACCAGCTTCGCAATAATCACTAAAGTCGTATGTATGAAAAAAAAAACGAATAAAAAGTCGATTGTTTGTGGATTTATAAAAGTGTGGTTTCAATATTTGGAAACTTTTTTTTTTCCTGGCAATGTCAGCCAAGGAACTTTCTTGGTAATGGCACCAAGTAACTAAATTAAAATGCTGGGAAAGAAACAGAAGCGACAGCCTTGAAGAGAAATGGGACAGCGAAGGAGGAGGAATAGTTTAAAAAGTGGATAAGGAAAAGAGTTCAACCAAAAATAGTACAACAAATAAATATAACAGCAGCAGCCAAGATTTTTTTTCTTTCTTTTTTAAAAAAACAACAAAAATATAAAAAATGCTCTATTGTCTGTTCCACAGCCTTGAGTCTCTAAGACAGCTTTAATGTGTCTGCTGTTCTTGTAGATCTTATGAGACAGTGAAAATGGATTTAGCCAATAAACACACACACACACACACATCTGAGTGGTGGTGTTACGCTCTATCTGGGTCTCATATTACTTCAATTCAGCAAGAAAAAAAGCAGCTCTACACATAGTGTGTGCAGTAAATGGTGCCTTAACCACATATATAAACAGTAAATAAAAGATAAAATGAAGTAAATAAGCTGATTATCCAGCTACTGTCCTTCATGCTTCAAATTTCTCTTCTTGTTTTCTGTTTACAGATAATGCTTACTGATTGGAGGAGTGACAAGCATCTAAACCTTTAAGTAGGTTAGGCCTCTAGTTCGTCATTAATATGCAGGTCTGTTGCTGTTGTTTGTATTATATTTACTCGGAGTTGCAGAAAGACGATATGAACTTGGAGACATTACAATCCCTGTGCATGTAGAAAAGTACTCAATAAAGCTAGCTAGATTAAAAAGGAAAATGTGGAAAAAGATGCATTTTGTCATCCAGCCCACACTTACTCATAGACAGCTACTCAGATCTATTCCTTCAGGAAGTCTTTCAGGATGTCAATACCATGCAATTTAACCTCCTCCAGCTGCTCTTTCCATCTCTGCGTCTGTCTTGCACGCACACACTTAGACACAACCTTCCTCACCAGAAGTAGTCACTCTGATGGTTGCTTGTCATGCATAATAATAAACACTGACATTTGAGAGTGCAAAAAGGACACGCCGACAAATCCACATAATGGTCTCCAACACAATGCCCTGCGAGTGAGGTGGTAAGTGCTTTTTACCAAGCTCACTGCACCCCTACAGTGGAACAGCGTAAGACAAAACGTCCAGGAAGTCCACCAGGGCCGCACTGATATGCCAGTATGACAAAAGATATGAACTCAGGTGGGGGTGCCAGCTGACAACAAAAAAGGTTATCGCTCACAGGCCAGTAAAATTAACCTTCTACGTTAAGCTGCTGTGCTTGGGTCGCACCTTTGCAAGTGTGCAGCTACGCTCTTGTGTGCCATTTCTCCTCTATAGGTTCTGACAGAGGTATAAATGCATGGATGGTTGAGAAAGCAGGTGATGCCGCTTTTAATGGTAATTTGCTGAGACGAGAGCTGTATGTTTCTGATCTTGCCTTTAACTGTTCCGCCCTTCAGTGCACAACCCCTAACTCTACATGGTCAGGTTTCATTTTCAGTGGCAGATCATGCCTCCACTGTGGCATCAGTAATGGAAATACAGAAACTGTTTTCAAGCTTGACTTGTCATGAAAATTCAGTTTAAGTAGTTTTTTCTTTGCATCAAATAGTGTGACTGTGTATGAAATGCACTCGTTGTCCTGCTCCTTTAGATGGCAACCTGGAGGCATTTCAACAAGAATGCTGGAAAAAATGTCAAGATCGTATAAAAAATATTGGGATTTTGACATGATGGTGGAAACAGCTTGAGTTAAAGAAGGAAAACTTCTGTCACCTTCCTCAATAAGTGCAGAGGAATGTTTTTACACAAAGTTTCACCAGCACTAAGATACAACAGCTTTCAGAGTTGAATAGAGTGTGGTATTACCATAGAATGGGTATAGATGGGTCAATTATTCACGAGAAGAGACTTTGAAAGGAGGTTAACTATCTTAAATAGCTTATTTATCTAACTACTAAGTTACAGAATTACTTTTTTTCCCTACCTTATATGTTTCAGTTGACAAAAGCTCCAGATACCCTACAAACACTGTAATAAAGACCAAGTGATAATTTCTTTTTTGAGGAAAAAAACAAACAAATATGGAATCTTCATAGTAATTGGAAATGCTTCCCTTTCAGCATGCATAACATGCACTTTCTTTTAAAATAAGATTCCTTTATTTTGAGGGATGGCAGTGGAATCATCCCAGCATGATGGTTTGACTTAATTAGGTCATACACATTTCTGAAATTAGACCAATTAGTCATTAATTGGGCATGGTTTAAGAATCCAGGGAACTTATCAGTGTAACATAAATACCACTTTAAAGGATGCTATTTTCATTGTGAAGCAAGAAGAAAAAACACTAAAAAACAACATGTAAATGTGCATAAATATTCACTTTCTAAGACTTAATACCTCGTGAAGATCCCTTTGCACCTGCATATCTCTTGGGTTTTGTCCACAGAAGCTTGGATAATCCAGCCACTGAGATTTATGCCCACTCCTCAACGTAAAATTGATTCAGCTCCTTCGAGTTGGTCGGGTTCTGGTGGTGTTCAGGTGTAAAATCATATTCAGATTCTCAGGTGGATCGAGATCTGTGCTTTGACCTAACCTTTCTGTGAATTTTCCCCTCATAAATCCATTGAGTGCTGCTTCAGGTGAACTTTCGTCCCCATCTCACTGCTGTGGAAAAGTCGAACAAGATTTCCCGAAGCCTGTGGCCGTCTTCATTCATTCAGTCCGGATGAATTTCATGCAGCATGTTGCTGTGTCATCGCCATGCTTCATTAGGAAGACGATCCTCTCAGGGTGATAACAAGCCCTTTTTGGGTTTGCACAAAACTCAAAACTGTTGTTAATGGACGAAACGTTTAGCCTCATCTGATCTGTGTGCATTCCTGCAAATATTTGGGGGAAGATTCCCAGATGTCTTTTGAATGAGCATGCATGCATACATCATTCAGCAAAGTGAAGCATAATGGACTCCGTACTGCTTTAGGTGATCATATGGACGGACACATTGATCTCTACAACAAAAATTTGCCGCTGATTAAATGTTTCGTTTTGCCTCTTTGTTGCCTCTCAGCTTTTTGCCCGGTCTGTGAGTTTTTCTTTATTAGTTGGTCGATCGTGGTGTCACATTTATTCTATTTTCTAATATTGGATTTAATGGTGCTAAGAGGGATATTCAGAGTTTTTAATATTTTCTATAACCCAATGCTAATCTCTGCTTCTCCTGAACCTTGCTCATGACCTGTTTAGAGATATAAAGCTTGTTACAAGGACCTTAGTATAAAGAAACTACAGAAGCGCTTTAAATTAGTGTCATTTGCCACTTGCAAATTTTATAAAGACAGTCTATTACTGCCATTTGTGTTTGGCTAGGTTTGAAATGCAAAGTGAATCTGACAGTGAGAGGCATATTTGGAAAAGAAATTATAAGCAAACCCACTGGCACAATCACACAATAAAAAGCAAAGCGACTTGTGCATGGTGGGGTACCATTTTTTACAAGGATTCTCAAGTCCTTCAATTTAATGAGAGCTGGTGGGAAATTATTGACAAATATGAACCACTCGCAGCCCATCTTTTCCGGATCCCCCCCCCTTTAAAAACGCTCCTTACCTCCTAATGTGTTAGCATTCAACTCAGAGTTCTGTGTAAAAAGGCTCACACTCACCTCAGGGTTGGTCCACTTGGTTTTGATCCGTTCAGCCATCTGCTGTGTATAGCCAAGGAGGTCATAACCCTGCCTGCTCTGCAGATAAAGCACACCAACAAGCAGTAAATACAAGAGAGCATGTCACAACATAAAGCACAGAAAGTCCACAGAGATTCTCTCTGTACAACTCAAGCAATTGGCTGGATGTTTGAGATACTATTTGTTCATGACATCTATTTAATAATTTCACACAAAGATGCAAAAACAAACTGGGAGTAATATGTTTTGATGAAACATACACACATCGAAAGTATGACATTAATTCTGAACATGTGCTTTTTTTTTAATGTGGACTCAACGAAGGGTAAGGCTGCAAATTTACATAAAATGTTGTGAATGCAGCCTTGATACAGTGAAATTATGCAACTTGTTCTCCACAAAGGATTTTTTTTTCATTTGAATAGTGTTACAGAAAACAGGATAAAAGCCAGAGTAGCTTCAGAGTATATAAAGAGGCCTTGGGCTGTGTGTGTGACCTTCTTTCCCTCTTGTTAATCCATATGTGTCTGTGGTGTAAGAATACACCAGCGAAGTGAGCTGCTCTACTTTTGTTTTCCAGATGTACATCCACAGTGCGGAGGCCAAGCAATACTAAAATCCTGAGCACTGTTATAGCCTTATCATTAAAATGCTGAGATTCTTTTGAAAATACATTATAGTAAGCAAAGAAATCCTCAAATTCTGACCAATCTAATGTTGCGAAACATTATTTTCTTGTTCTTGAACTTTCCCCTGATTCAGTTTGTCCAAAAATTCAGTCTTTCTAAAACACTTTTTTAAAATTTCCAATCTTATTACTGATGTGTTGACAATTAACAGTTGTATGATGTTCCATGATCGACTGTATTTTTCTTTTCTTGACTTTTTCTTGTTTTTTAAATAGTTAACCAATTTTTCCTTTTGTCACCCCTATCTAGTTTCTCAAATATCAAATTCAAACTTTGGTATGACATAAAAAGTAAGTATTACATTAAAAAACTCAATTAGACAAGCTGTCTGTTCACTTTTTTTTTAAATAAAAAGAATATTTAAAGAGAATAAATGGAAGATAATATTGCCATTTAGGTTTTAAATTTTACACACCGCTACAGTGTTGGCTTACATGTTGCACTGAGCTCACTAAGCTTTGAGAAAAAGTCCTCAGGAAAAAAAAAGAAGTTAAGACGGAAATGGTGGACAACAAAGCAGATTTGTTATGTTTTTTTCCCCATTTTCCATTTTCAATGAATTCTTTATAGAAGTGTCTAATTGGACCAATTTATTAATGAAATCATGTGACCGATCGAGATATTGAGTTTAACATATTACTCTAAGCTTACAGAGCCTGCAGCTACTGGAATACTTTATGATGAATAAGAAATGCAAACTAGATTGGTGATGCACTGAATACATTTTGCTGAAGAGCTGCAGCTATAAGTTATTTGACACAACAGCCAGCAGACAATAAATCACACGCTGCTGGTCCACCATATAAAAAGCTGTCATGTTGTGTGCAGCTTACCTTCTGCCACACGTAGGCCTCATGCAGAGTTATGATCTCGTGCTCCCTGTGCTCGCCCTGCACAGCACACACCACACAGATGATTTGCTCATCATGTTTACAGTAGAGGGAGCCTTCCTCTCCATGCTCCTTGCAGCGAAGCCTTTCCACTGTCACAGTGTCCCTCTTCCCGGCCTCCTCAGCGCCCACGGCCTCTGGTCCTGCTTCTGCATTCTCGGCTCCTTCGCAGGCCTCGGCTTCGTGACGCGAGCAACTCTGAGCCCCTTCAGCATCTCCACTCTCACCACCGTTAGCCACAGCCGCTCCAGGAGGTGCCCCTCCCTGATTTGAGCCCTTTTCGAGTGCTTCATTTCCTCCGGGTTCCTTCTCAGCTTTCCCTCCAATTCTGGAGTCTCTGTCCGTGTCCGGGCTACCGGCCTGCGTGTCTTCGTGGTTGTAAGGCATTAACGTGTGTCGTGTGCTGCTTGTGTGTTTGCCAGCGTGGACGGGGCAAAAGGCAAAGCTGCAAGCGTGGCACACGTGCGTCGCTGGCTGGGCCTCGTCAGGCTCACATGCGTCACATGATCCGTCCATCTGCGGCAGCTCCTCGTGTTTCAGACCCATGGCTCCTTCCAGAGGTTCCCCTTTATGATCCATACTGGCTGGAAAGGTCGGGGAGTCAAACTAGTCCTGAAGGAGAAAACCAGCAGAGGAAAGGGTGTAAAAACAAAAAAAAAAAACTGTGACCTTCAATGAATGCTTCTTTGTATTTATAAACTTTATTTCAAGACAACAGATAGTCCATGCCATATTTAAAAATAAAGTAAGAAAAATAAAATGAAATAAAAACATATCAGCAAAAAAAAAAAAAAGGCATCCATCACCAAACAAACAAGCAAGAATTCCAATATTAGAAAAAGCTAGAAATGTTTCTAAAATCACTAAAACAGATGTCAGAGCTCTTATTATAGAGTTGCTTGGACCATCCAAATGGCACATTAATTTATACAGAAAATTTCTCTGCAAAGCATGAAAAGTTGGAATGTTATTCATGACAAACAGACTTGCAGACACTGGCGGCGCCAGGGGGGCGCTAGGGGGTGCTATAGCTCCCCCTGGAAAAGTCATAGCACCCCCGTAGCACCCCCAAGCAAAGGCATAACCGGGGTATGTGTGGGACATGTCCCCCACTTCCCTTATGTATGCCCTATATCCCCCGCACTTTTTTTCCAGCCGTTGCAATTGTTTAATTTGTTGTTAATATGTGGGGATGTGTTTTTCCGAGCCGTCTTTAAACGCACCATGAGCGCTGCGTACTAGAGGCTGACATTTTCTCGGGAATCCCACGGGTCACGGGATTCCCGCAG
>NC_051440.1:19622259-19623806 GCF_001649575.2 Kryptolebias marmoratus | reverse complement strand
TCTGTGTGTGTTGAGAACTGTAAGAACAAATAATCCTTCATTAGCACCCTCAATAAAATGCTTAGCACCCCCTCAGCACCTGCAGAAAAAAATCTCTGGAGCCGCCACTGCTTGCAGATGTCCATCGTGGAAGTCTAAAGAGGATTAAAAGCATCCTGATAGGCTACTTGCAGTTTCTTCATTATAGTCCTACTGTAGTTGCACCACAGATGGGCTTAGTTGAAAAATTCAGAGACTTTTCCCTGCTATGTTTCCACATTAGATTATAAAGGAGCTAAAACCCCCAAGGTTCAACATCCAGAGCATCCCTTTAATTAAAACCTACAAAAAAAATATTTATTATGCAAGCGCTTTAAACAGGAAATCTCCGTCAGTAGTTGCTGAACTGCTTATTTCACTTTCACTTTGTTTCCTGAGCCACAGACATAATATTCACAGCATGTCCAAACACCTTCTGCCCTTCAGAGGCTCTGACCTATTCACACTTGGTTTTCTTTCTTTCTTTGTGTGCTCATGTGCACTGTTTTTTTTTTTTCGTACACTCTGCAGGAAATGACGGGGAAAACAGCACATTGTATGCCTGTTTGTCTCTTCACCTTTTTAATTTCTCGTCCATGTATTCCCCTCTTGGGTTCTGTGCTGCCTCAACAGAAAAAAGTGCTGTAAACAGAGAGACAGTTTCCTGTCTCTTTCGCCATCCTCTGACGTCTTCTAACATTGTCAATTAACACAAACACAAAGACACCGTCTCCCTCATAAAGCACGGAGTCATGCAGGTGTTCAGTTCGTACTTACTCGTCCGTGTTTCTCCTTTCTACCTCTCTCTGTCTGTGTGAGGAGTTTGTTTGGAGAGGTGTTGTGGAGTCTGTGAGGAGAATTAGCTCGTCGGCTAACTTCCTTAGCAGCGCCGGTGTCGTTTTTGTTCAACTCCAAAACAGTCGGCTTAAATGCTTTTACTTAACAACAAAAGAGGAACTCAAAAGTCCGGCTCAACAACGTTTACTTCCTTGTTATTATCAGCTGCTGCCTGTTTTTTTTTTTTTTTTTTTTTTTTTTTTTTTTCTCTACTTCCTGTCTGTAGTTTTCAGAGTGTGTGAAAACGACAGAGACACACAGAGGCTGGGGAGGGAAAACTCGTCTGGCAGCTGAAAACTAAGCAGGTGGATAGTTTTAGGTGTTTAATCAGCTACTCACTAGATTTTTGTTTTGTTTACTAAGAGCATGCTTTCAGTTATTTAACATTAAAGCCACTAACAGAAACTGCTGAGTTTTAGTCTTTTAGCTGGAAAAAGTTGCACTGATAGTGTCATTTTTTTTCTTTTTTTTAATTTAATTTTTACACAAATCAGCTGGGGAAAAAATGTTAAAAATAAGGAATTTCACTGAGAAAAAAATAATTAAGTTATCTTCCAAATACGACTGGAAAAAGGTTTTAAAACACTCAGTGGAATAACCCATTATAGTTAGGTTATTTGCCAGCAGCACAAATTGCATATTAATATTAGATATGCAATATGCCCGCCATCTTTCATCCATCCATCCTCCCA
>NC_051440.1:19586515-19621997 GCF_001649575.2 Kryptolebias marmoratus | reverse complement strand
TCCATCCATCCTCCCACCCACCCATCCATTCATCCATCCACCCACCCATCCATCCATCCATCCTCCCACCCACCCATCCATTCATCCATCCACCCATCCATCCATCCACCCATCCATCTATCCATCCATCCATCCATTTTGTTTACTCGTTTCTCCCCTCCGGTTCTCGGGGAGCTGGTGCCCGTCTCCAGCCATCACTGTGCGAGAGGCGGGGGACACCCTGGACAGCTCTCCAGTCCATCACAGGGACACATAGAGACAAACAAGACAAACAACTCACTCACACCTAGGGCCATATTTAGAGTTGCCACCTTTCATGCCAGGTTTAAACAAAGATTATTTTGTGTATTTTATGCTGCCTGTTTGGTCAAACCTTGTAACCCATGTTATGCACATCATTATGTGATACTGTGAGACCTCACGAGATGTGATAGGGTTCAGAGTCTGCTACTACCACATCAAACTCTAGCTTAATATCTGTGAAACTGCTGATGTTAGAATCATTTATGTTGGGTAATGCTGATTAGCAGTTACAGGGTTATCTTGAATTGGTCTGAGTGCAAAAGCCAGTTGTAGCTGTACATCCAATTGCTATTTTATGATAGTGGTTCATGAGATATTTTGCTAATGCTACAAGAAAGCGAACACACAGACACACACATAGAGACAATCTTTTATTGCCTTTTCACCTTTGGTAGCAGATGATAAAAATCATCCCAGAAGGTTTAGGAAGTAAAAATACTTTGGTGTCCGCCCCTAAAAGGGTAAAATTAACCAGTTTAGGAGTAATATGTCTAAATATAGGTTTGCACATACTACAGGGATTTATTTTACAATTGTGATAAATCATATTATATTGCAGAGAAACATATTTTTAAAAACAGACTTGTAGTGATTAACCCCAGGATACTTTGACCTGAGTCAGTGAACACGGCTTATGTCTACGTTTACAAAT
Organism: Kryptolebias marmoratus; assembly: GCF_001649575.2. Taxonomy (NCBI): domain Eukaryota; kingdom Metazoa; phylum Chordata; class Actinopteri; order Cyprinodontiformes; family Rivulidae; genus Kryptolebias; species Kryptolebias marmoratus. Next base: position 19,621,042 of record NC_051440.1, on the reverse strand, counting down.
GCAAGTTGAAACTCTATCCTGAAAAATAAAAATTATTATTAAACAAATTATTGCTGTTCAGAAATACTTCCTTCCTTAGTTTTAATTTAAAATATGCATGTTTTTTTTATTATTGGAAAATATTGATGCAGTTTTCGTCGAGCTATAAAAGGAGCCTCATTTAGCTTGTTATCAATGCACAGTTCAAATGCCAGCATCTGTCACAGTGTGAAAGTGCATTAGTGGATCTTTCATAGGTATTTTCACACCTCTGAAGGCACCATTAATGCTGAATGATGCATGCAGGTTTTGCAGCAACATAATACAAGTCTCATGATGGTGCTTTTGTCAGGGATGGTCTGGATTTCAAAAGGACATTGTTAAATAACATCTGCATACAGTAAGCCTGCTAGTAGGATCTAAATGCCTTAATGGTCTCCTTGCAGTTCAGACCTTTGTGTTTGATTTCCTCAGCTACTAGATTCAGCTAATCATCTTGATGTAAATGAGTTTGCCAAACTTTCGGAGTAGTTTTAAAGAGGATTAGTCTAATGAAAGGCTGGCACCTACAAAAACACATTATGATGGTAAAAAATAGACAATATTTTCTTCATATTGTGGGACATTTTCAGTCAGAAATGCACCTTTTTGCAGTATTTAACACATTTGCAATGTGTGGTCAATCTTTGGAATCTGGTTTTGTCAATGAGGCTCAATTCAAACCTTTTGAATTTATTTAGAGATCTGAAACTCCTCACCAAAAAATTGCACACAGTTTTTGGTAGCTTTAAAAACAGTTAGGGATTCTTTCAGTGATGTATTTTTGCTGTTGTGCTATTGCTGTTTCTGTTTATCTATACAAACATTGTAAAAGCAGCAGTGACTAATTAGGACTCAAGGATGAAGAGAAAGTACCAAAAATGCTCCATGAAAGAGCAGACTAAATGAACTAAAGGTTTGTGGGTTTATTAACAATAAACTAGAACAGTGCTTATTTTAAAATACTGCAAAGCAGAGTTATTATGTTATTGCTTGTTCATATATTTGTAAGAAATGACAGCAAAATGAGTCAGCAAATGATGCAAGGCCAATTGTATTTACAGTACATGAGAATGAAAGAGTAAAAGGAAATGAAAGGGCTTCAGCTGGAAGAGTAAACTGTGTGTTTTAATAGAAATGTTAATGGAGAGTTTCTAATAATTATATCAGCTTTCCCCTTCTGTTCCTTGCCCCCCGTAAAGCACCACGGAGAGACAATAGAACAGGATTAGAGGTCTGGAGAGAGATACAGAGAAATGAGGAAAAACAAGCTGTTCTCTGTAGAGAGATCTAAAGAGGCTATTGAACCCGGCTTCACACAGCATTATTTGGCAAATATGTATTGACTGGTAGTCTGATTTGAATGGTGTGCCATAAATATCTATTGACCATGCTCCAAGAAAGCCTCCAGCAGCCCCTTGAATGAACGATGATGCTGTTTTAATGCTGTTTTGAGGAGGATTTCTCTTATTGAAAGATTGTCACTTCACATTATGTATTGTAAGGCTGTAAACGTAAACAGTGATTCAGTAGCATCATATCAGGGAGCAAAACTTGTCTTGATACCTGTGCTTTGCTGATGTAATGATAAAAACTGGGACTGCATTTGCAGAATACATTTCATCTTAACAAATGCATCTGTTAAGACACTAGAAGTGCTAGCTTGTGCTCGTGATTAAAAAGTTGTTCTACCACACAAACACCAGTGCGATCACACGACTGAAGCACCAACATGGATGGTGTGTTAAACGGTCATCTGACTCATTTCAGCATCTTTCACTGTGTTACATTCTCCCGCACAATAAAGGACAGCATCATTTTGCATTCTGCATAAAACTGAAAACAATTAAAAGGCTCATTGACTCGCAGTTCATTAGAATAAGCACTCGATATGAATGCAATATGTGGCTACTGGTACAGTGATCTGTTTTTCCTCTACAGGGGAAATTTAGTGAAACAAAATGTGGCACGCAGTTAGAACTAAATTTGTTTACCTAAATTGTGTTTCTGCAGAACAGAGACTGCTGTGCATGGATGCTGGCAACACAAAGAACATCAAGCTCTCAGAAATAACAACCAAGAGGGAATGTTGGCTGACAAGCAGAGCAGAGCGGACAGAAAACACTTACTTCATCCTTCAGTCCTGACACTGTGTAACTGGCACGAGGTCAGCTGTTGATCTCAAGTTAAAGTGGCCAGTAGTGGAACAGCACTGGTCTGTCACAGAAGAGATTTTTGAAGTGAGCGAGCTTTCCTCTTAATGTAATCGGAGCAAAACCTAAAACTGAATCATTTGTGAGGTTGTTGTCGATGCTTGAAATCTGTTTTATGAATCAGGATAACTAAAATCCTTTAAACCCCCTAAACCTAGAGTGGAATATATGGCTGATGAACTGAGGCGTATACACAAATAGTTTTCCAGTTAAATCAAAGGTGTTGCTTTATGTAATAGGGCCCTGCTTTTGCACTTGTTAAGTTTTGTGTGTTGTGCAATCCAAGAGAATGAATGCTGTCAAGACTAAAAAGAGGCACCATGGGATAAGATTGAAATGAGGGCAGAAAAAGTAAAGATTTTACAAGGAGAGTCACAATCAAGATCTCACAATATTCCCCTGAAAACACAAATACTTTCTCAAAGAACACTCATCAACATTCATTGAGTAAAGTCTGTAAAACAATGTTTCCCTCATTGTTTGTGTTGTGTGGTTGGAAACTGTTAGATAATTTTTTAATAATAAAAAAGACTCCCTGTGCATTGAAGAGAGTGGGATGTACTTTTTGGAAACAAGTGTGAATAATTCAACTACTTTGACAGATCCTATGAATAATTAGGAGGTTTTTAGGAACATCTTTATGGTTCTCTTGATTACTCTGTGAAGAAAAAAAGACAACTAAGTTGCTAAAATCTTACAGGCCTGTGTTCTATTTAACACTGAATTATCAAATGCAAATAAATAAAAGGAAAGAATGTGTATGGATCATTTTTTAGCCTATAACCAGCAAAACAGGTTTGGTTAGTATTTTATGGACTTTTATAGAGTAATATGTAATTTATGTTCATGTAGTGTTGAAAACAATATTATAGAAACTAATAAGGGGGTAATTTATGTATTCCTTTTACAATCTTCTGTGTCAAATATGTGTCTTGTGTTCACGTGTTCAGTGAGTCTTATTTAGGACCACAAACAGAAGGCAAAGGAAAAGGTAGTGCACTTTTACTGCCTTGGCACACTCTTCCTCTTATCCCAGTTTGATAAAAGCACTGCTCTTATCAGCCTCCTCCACACATCCTGTGACCACCGTGACTGTCTTCCACCACTAGTCTGAGAGCGCTGACGTGCAACCATCTGTTGCCCACCGGTCCACTTATGCTCAGAGAGGGGAACCATAATAACTTTGTTCAGTTTCTAACATGGAGCTCTGCTAATATAACAACTTTGATTTCTCACTCTTGTGTTTGGAGGGAATAAATCCTAAGCTTCCTGAATCAATTTGAAATGTATCATACATCAGTAGTCTCCTCATTCATTGGCTATGCATGGTGGGAGAAAATATCTGGCAGTACAAACAGATTTGCTTTTGTTATTATTTGTTTTGTTCTTATAGCTTGGGGATCAGATGGGTACCAAATTCAACACAAACTTTACTTGCATCTGATTACCTTTTTATTTGAAGGATTTAAAAAGGACTTTTTTAAACTGAACATCTAGTATCAGGTTCAGGTTGTGTTTATCTTATTTTGCATTTTTATCTTTTGGTGGTTACTTTATTTTACTGTTTTTGTATAATTTGGATGGTTTACTTGTCTCTGTCTTTTACAGAACCCAGTTCACTTTAAGGAGACAATTTCTTACAGTACATCTTTCTGCTGATGTATTGAGTTACTTTTAGGAGCGTTGGACAGGATCCCTCGGTTGTGTTTTTGTTTGTTTTGTGAGGAATCCAAGAGTTCTTTGTTTCAAGTGTGCTTTCATTTAAAACAGTTCAAATATTCAAATAAATCACAATAATATAAATGCTACTGACCTTTCAGGATGGATTCAAGCTTACTAAGTGCCTAAATGTTTGAATTTTCTCTTGCCATGTGAAGGTTTTAAAGTAGCTCTAGTTTTCCATTACCTTTTTTTTGGCTTTGATTAAAAAAAAACAAAAAAAAAAAGTTACATTCTACTTTCATCCTAGACTAGTTAAGATTTTTTTTGGAAACACTTCAACTCTCTGTCTTCTCCTTTAAACTGAAAAAGGAAAAGGTTGGGTCAAATACAATGACTGTTTTGTCTAAAGAGACTGCCTTGGCTTTACTCACACAACTTTTTCTTGGTACATCTGTACTTCATCAGTGTAAACAAGTGCGTGCTTGCCTCTGAGTCAGAACCTGCGAAGCAGAGAGCACAGAATTTGTATTTTTAGATTGCTGCCTTTTAAAACTATGAAACCGAGGAAGAGGTCGTGTAAATAAAATATGGCAGCAGAGAAAAAAATTAACATCAGACATAGCTTGCATGAAAGAATGTTTAAGTACGAATGTGCTGTGATTAATGACTTTTGTCACCAGCTTTCCAGTGCTTGGCCACAGCTGGATCGCTGCTTGCAATGACGTCATGGCGCACAGAGCAACTCACTTGGACTTTGCTGAAAAACAATGACATTCAGTGTTTTTCCTCTGTTGCTCCCCTCAGCAGGCCCCGAAACGTGGGCGCCAGGTCACAATGCTCCTCTGTGCCCTCAGACGTATGGCATCCTGGCACTAATGTCTCCCTGGAAGCTCCTCGGGGTGGGTGTCCATGCCAAAAGCCTTCAAGCATTCCAAATCCCTGGATGGCTTCCTCTGGAACTCATGCAGAACTTCGTGAGATTCGAGCTTCCAAAATGTTGAAAAGGACACATCCCTGAAGTGTTTTGTGAGATAGGTAAAGAACCAGAAAAGAAGACAGACATTCATGGCAAAGATTTCCACAAAGTTGTTTTGAAAACATGGAAAATGTATTTTCAATTAAACTCGACAACCACTCAGGTCTTTCAGCTCACAGGCCCCTCATTATCCCCTCATGTTGACACAAGCCTCCTCAGTAGTTTGCTTTGTGTCCTCTAATCAGAGTCGAGTATTGATCGAAAGTTACAGTAACACTGCACCTGCCAGTCAAACGGTGGGAACGCAAACCTTATTGCCTTCTCTGACAAACTGGGGGGACAAGAGAAGTTGTGGGAATGAGACTGTGTTCGGCTGAATTACTGAGGTAATTACAAACTTAGAGAAAGAGGTTCAAACAGTGTTCGCTCAAGTGTGTAGGCCCACGGCTGACAAAATGAAGGGGAGTCTTTTGTGTGTGACTCGCCAAAGTGACTGACAGAAAATGGAAACAATGGAAAATCTCAGGAAGGAGTGAATAGTGGGTTAGAGGGAAATAGAAGGCGAGAACACTTTTAGTGCAAAGATGGGCTGATAAAGAGGGAAGAAAAAAAGCTGCGAGTGAATGGATGCAGATTGAATTTCGTCTTCAGAGGCAACGTTGCTGCCTGCGAGCGAAACAAATGGATAAAAAGATGACCGGCCGCGGATCTCTCGCTGATGTTTTGTCCCAGATCTTCTCAATAGCAGCTCGCTCCTCTGACGTCCCCCTTTTTGCCGTGAGTCTCTTCCTGTTGCCATCTGATATCAACATTCAAAACAATTTCTGGAGTGCCAAAGGGCTGACATGAGCCAAGTCAGCAAACAAATGCAAAAGACAAGACGTATATATTAACTGTCACAGAAAATATAGACAGCTGAGTAGAAGGATGTTAGATGGGGGAAAAAAGCAACAAAGTAGAATAGATCAATCATTTCTGAAATAAAACTCTAATGACATTTAAGCTGCTTAATAATTTGGCTGACACTGCAGATGTGCATGTGCACGTGTGCATGCCTGTTGTGTCTGTTTTATCTCCTATCTTGAGGGCATGCAACTCTCGTCACAGCAAAAGCAGATTATGAGATTAAGCGGTGTGCTTCAGGGAACGAATAATAAAAAGATTCATGAATGAATATAGCAATAACAATGACTCTTGAAGAAAAGTTGTCTGCATTGAACATTTGTGTGTTTGAGTACACAAATATTGTAAAAATGACTTGTGGTCATGTAGTCTCAAATACTTTGTGACGAGGACAGAGGAAGATGGCCAATTTTCAGTTTGTAGAGGTTTCACTGAGAGCAAGGAAATGAATCGCTAAATCGGTCGGATTGATAATCGGCTCTGGACAGAAAGTAATCTGCAAACAATCACAGGGACATTGTCTCTGATGCTTTTTGTCTCTTGTGCCTACAAAGTTGCAGGAGATTTCCTCACGAGCACATCGCATAATCCTGCGAGATTAAATTGTTGTCACATGAAGCTTGTGTTATACAGGAATTTTAACACACTGCAGGGCTAGTGTTTTTTTTCTTCCCACTTCCTATGTTTCCATCGCTACTTCCCAACCTTCGGTTCGTTCTGTGTGTTTAGAAAGAAGATCTTAAAGCCTAAATTGAAAATGGGACTGCTTTGCAATGCTCAACACATAGCAGCAGATGTGTAGCAGTATGTGAGAGGAGGGCAGGGCACAAGGAAAACAGGAACGAAGGAGAGGCTGAATAGAAGACATAAAGAGAGAATGGGGAACAGCAGGAAGAGGAAAGTGACTGAGGAATAAAGTGAGACAGGGGAGGGTTATTGGAAGACAGGGGTACAGGAGAGGAAGAAACATGTGAGGGGGAAGAGAAATGGAGAGGAGTTTAAAGGCTCTCAAACATTTTGCACTCCCAGCACAGCAGATGCCACATTCTGTCTGGCACAGTGATCTGTGGGCCTGCGCTATTTATACCCTTGCTGTGTCACTTCAGGGCCAACACAACACATACAGCGCACACACACGCACACACTAAAAGTGTCAGAATTTTGCAGCTCCCTTGCATGACTGAAATGAAGCAAGTTAGAGCATCTATCTGCATGTGGTACTGATGGAAAACAACGTGAAAGCACGGGGAGTAAATGCACCCACACCTACATACACCGCTTCTATATGAAAGGTTCAGATTTAGCTTTAAAATTTATTCCAGCCTGCAGGCTAAACCGTAAAACAAAAGGGAAACAGATCTTACTGTAGTCTGAAAAAGACATAGGAGAACATTAATCTTTGGAATCAGTCTGATTACTTGGATTGAGAGCCAAAAGTTTTATTGGCTTTCCACCTCACATGAAGTTAGAAAACACATAGAGGAAAGAAAAAAAAGTGACTCGACAGAAAAGGGAGGACACTGAAACAGTGAAACGATTATGAAAGACAATTTGGACCTTAAATGCTGCAACAATCATTATACTTAAATGTAGCATGGCTTCATTCTCATCTCGGGTGGTTACTCTCTTATGGGTGGAAGAAAAGCTAGATAATAGCGCAGCTTTAATTTGAAAAAGCAGCTCACTGTGGACAAATAATAGCGTCTTCCCTTATGATATATGTGCAAACTCATCTGTGATGCCATGTTGCATTGTTAAAACGCAGTGTTCCTGCATGGTAAATGGCCTTTGTTTGTAATCAATCAGCCCAAATGTTACAGAGGCAAAACAGGGTTCATTACACACCCGCTCAGAGAGGCTATGCTACGCCACACATCCATCAACTTCACACACCACAGGGCTCCATGCACTGAAAGGGTAGCTGGTTGAGGACGGTGGGACAGCTCACACGTAAATACAAATATGCTCCTGCCTTAGTTTGTGACCTATAAGTTATATGCAAAGTCACACAAACAAAAAATAATTGGATGGAAAAGGAGGCTTTTAAAGTGCAGGAATATTTTATGCAGGTGCCATATAAAAGCAATCTCTGAAGGGTCACCTTTGATGTTATGAAAGATAGAAGGCTAAATTATGTTTGTGTGAGAGCTGATGTATGAAAAACCTGCGTTAAAGATAAAACCACCACCTTATTTTGGCCATACAGGATATTAAAAGGAAATGAAAAGCTAAGATAATTGTGTGCACATCTGCGTGTAAACCAGTGATGGAGCACTCCTGCTGTCAGAGGTGCAGAGCCGTGCACATGTGTGCACCACATACGTGTTGGATAACACAACAAACGCTTCCTTCTCTTTGAAGTGGACCCTGTTGCCCTCCTCCCCTCGCTCCCCACCTCCTCCACCTTCCATCAGCAAGCCATAAATCTGGGCTCTGATCCGAGTCTCATGTCCCTCTGAAGTTTAGGAATGCCAATGTGGGATTTGAGACCCAGTGAATTATGGGAACACCTGGGAGGGGTGAAGGGGACGGGGAGACAGAAGGAGGGGTGTTCAGTCATGGTTATACCTATGAAGGGCAGCATGCTGACAGCAAACAAGGCAGATTAATTAGTTCTGGTGCGCAACTATCTGAGTTTTGAATAATAAGCTTTTTAAATTGTGAAATGAGTGTGAAAAACAAGCCTGCTTATTTTTTTAGTATGCACATACCCACATGGTGTATGCTTACTGTTTTTATTATATGAATTGAGTAGAACAAACAACCTGAGATGGAAACTTCAGAAAACTAAAAGACACAGAGAGAGAGGAGTGTTTTTGAAAAGGCAAAGGGTTAGAAAAACAGAACATGGCCGGGGTCGCAAGACCTAGTAGGTTGTGTGTAGCTCTTATGCAGCAAGTTCACATTCCCCACGCTTGCACGCTCAGTCAGACACTGGTCCGTCTTGTGTTTGTGTCAGTGAGCAGCGGTTTGTCTCAATCTGTTTACCAGGTGTGCTGTCCTAAGCGCTCTTTCAGTTTCCTGTTGTATGTGGCTCACATATGCAAAATAAGTGCTCCTGCTTACTGACCCTCTTGAAAGTTCTCCCCTTCTGAATGCTGTTTTTACCTTTGCAAAAAGCCCAAATCTTTTGGAAAATGAAAGCCCGAGAATTCCTTAAGGGAATGCATATTGCCAGCTGCCCTTTGTGGCAGAGTTTGAGACTAGAATCATCTTACATTGAGAAATTATAGAGACGTAGCCATTATAGTCAAACACACACAATGACATGGGCAAAAACATTATCGCCACATTCGGGGGCAAGCAATGACAAAGAGCCTGCAATGATGCTAAGGCTGACAGAAAACTTTCTTTGCATTATTCCATTTTCATGTAGGTTAGATTTAAGGGACAACCATTAGTTCAGAAGTTCTAAAAGATGTGAAAAGCCTTGTAATTAATATTGTACTTACAAAAAGACTGAGCTAAAAGCCACATGATATAAATATATGTTCTAAACAATGTAACTACAACAAGCACAGTTAGTCTTACGGTTCAGAGTTGATTAAAATGTGCTATTAAGAAATGCACTGACTGAGCTTTCTATTTGACATATAAAATGTCATTTTAGGATTAAATGCAAACTCCATTCAATCCAGTTAAGTGTAGGAAATGACTAATTCATTAATTCATTCATGACAAATTGACCTGATCAAAGATTAAAATTCTTGTCAATTTTGTTATGATAAACAGCTCAGTTTATCTACTGATCATTTTTACTGTGAGTGTGTATGATGTCTGCAATGTCAGTGTGAAGGTAACATGATTATATTGTTTGCTGTTACCTTTGCACCGGCAGGCCAAACAAGAGGAACATGAAAGTCCAAACACGAATAAATAAATCACTTTGCTGCTCCTTCTTTGCCTCTCCTGGGAAAGCAGCTTTTTCTGTTTTAGAACATCTCATCGCCCATCTCTGTACTTTTCAATTTCCTGATGAGAGGCTATAATTTTTGCCATTAAAATTGACTCATACACAGCAGCTGATCTCAATGATATATTTCCAACCCGGAGAGTCCAATAAATCCACCTATTTTCTCTTTGAAAGAATCAATGATACAGAATTAATGAGGTGGTTCGAAAAAAATCGAAGGAGTGGCGGAAAAACGAACAGAGTCAAAATGAGAGAAAATAGATATCCCACCATGTGGTAGACAGTGCTATATTACCAAGGGCAGGGGGACCCTAAGAAGATTTAGTTTCTCTTCTAGTGACATTGATTGTGCTGAAAATGTCTTTGTAAGTAGTCCAGATGATTCGCCCCCCCACATGCTCTCAATCAATGCCCACAGGATCTAAAATTGGCAAGATTTGCGCTGGCCAGATAAATGTAAAGAAATAGATTGAAGGCAAGAGGAGGGGGATTAATGGAAAAAGGGGGACAATGTACAGAATCTAAATAAGGACAGCAGGTAAATCTTTTTTTTTTTTTAAATACCTTGTTTTTGTTTCGGATCGAGTGTTGCTAATTCACAAATGATCAAATATTCTGGTGCAACTGCATTTTATTTTGTATTGAGAGGAAACCTTGGATCCTGATTTCAGCTCTCTTGCCAAAGCATGCATGCTATGCAGAGTATATGGTTGAAACGCACAAAGGTCTGCTGCTTGAACGGTTTCTCAAAGCGGAAGGAGGTGAACCACTACACCCTTTATTGTTTCCCCTTTGGTTAAGGTAATTTGAGGGTGTCGTGAAGTGCCAGACACTAAGCCTCACCCTGCAGTCGTGTCAGAGTATAATTGCTGTTGCTGCTGGCGTGGGAGGCCAGAATGCATCCGTCTTGTTACGGGAAATGAGTCAGGTTACAGGTGTGACACGGAAAAGGAGGGCGGTGTGGGGTGCAGGAGGGCTTTGTAAGAGACAGTATTTCTACTTATTATCTAGTGCAATGCATTACAACATTTCTAGACATTTTTACTGCCAGTCCTTACAATGCCCTTAAGAACAATCATAAAACACATTTATAGACAGAGTTAAAACAGCTGTTACATTTTGTTGACCCTGTATGTGTTGATTCTAATGTTCTCGGTTAACCTGGGGCTGATTGAAGATCATGACCCGACATCAAAGAGGATCACAGGTGTTCAGAAACTAGCTCTGCCAAGCTATATCCCCTTTTTTTATTTTTTAATAAAAGTAACTCAACAGGCACAAACGGCAGAAATAGGGTGAATAAATGTGCCTTCCAGTTTGAAGATATTCCTGTGCTCTTGGTTCATTGCTGTGCTTCTGTGTGAACAACCAACAATCACTTATTGAAACTGTTGGAATAAATAAAAACAAGTGCTACTACATGCTTTAGACTGATTGACTATTTTCCTGCCTCCACTGAATTATTGTTTACCCTTTGTTTACCTGATAAAGCTCCTCGAGTGAGAAGAGAAATGTCTTCAGTTACAGAATAGAAGTCCAGCTGTTTTTTTTATTTATTTATTTTTTGTTTTGTTTGTTTTATTTTTTTTACCTGTTCTGGATTTACCATGCTCCTGGATGACTGAGAATCTCTACCAGCATGTTTACCTTTTTCACCTAGTCCTAAATGTGGCCACAGTGATGCAGTGGTATTTGGTTTTTCACTTAATCTGTGTAGTCAGTATTAATAGTTCCTCATCAAAATGCAGGTGGTTGTATATTAGATGTCAGCTGATTTTAGTTAAATAACTGGTGTCATTAAACAACAACAGATGAAGGCTGTGCAAGCAAATTAAGTAGAACCCAGCTAATTTGACACAGATAAAATGAGAGAAGTAAAGATTATGCAAAAAGATTGTCAGCTAAAACAGCTTTTATCAGACAATTGTGTTACTGTTTTAAGCCTTTGTGCTTTCAGATATAATTAAGGTGTATTCAATTACAAAAAACATTTATGGTGTCATTATTGTATAAAAGCAGATCAGATAATTTGTCATGTTTATGTTAGTTATTGATTTAATGCAAGGATCTGCAACTTTTACAATAAAGAGTCATTTCTGCCCCTTTTTCCACTAAATAAAACTTGTGTAGAGACACATAACATGCTTGAAAATTGAAACAAAGACAAAACACTTGGATAATGAAACTCATTACTAAGTTTTAAATAAATACTATATATATATATATATATATATATATATATATATATATATATATATATATATATATAAAATAGCATATATATGCATTCCATTAAATTATTTGAGTGAATTTAGAAGAGTTTATTGGATGTTTCATTGTGACTCACTGAACTTTCTCTCACAACAACCGATACTTTCATTTATTTAAACTTTTATTATGTTATTTATTTAATGAAAGACAAGCTTTTGCTTCTATTCTCATTGCTCTCAAAATAACTTGCCATATTTTTGCAGAGTGCCTGATTGTGGTTCTAACTATAAATATTAATTTCCATGTTATTTTTGGTTAAAGCTACAAAGAGTCTACTGCAGAGGAACCAAAAAAACTGCATGTGGCTCCAGGGCCACAAGTTGCAGATCCCTGTTTTAATGGATTCATTCAGACTCTAAGAGCCCCATGGTTCATGCATAGGATTTGCTATTCAAGCAAGAACAGACAGCAACAGGGGAGGTATAACACTACAGAAGGTAATGCATTTCAAAAACATGTCACACATCACCTCTCATGCTGGTCTGATATGATTTTTCTGTGATTCAGTGTCATGTGTGAAAGTGCAAAGGTGGAATGAAAGTTGAAGATGATCCAGCGCTGATACACCACCTCCAAAAGATGTAGTCACACATCTGAGTTAGCATGTATCTCACTGCTCTGATCAAGGAATCTTCTTGCTGCACAATTTCATCTTTGTGTGTGTTTGCACACATCAACATGGTGCAAGATCAACCTCTGTTTGGCATCTGTGACAAATCAAAAAGGAACAATTTTTTTTTTTTTGTGTCTTCACAGAGATTTTTTTTTTCCTTGCCAACAAGACACAACTGATGTGTGAAAAGCACTAAAGGCAAAAGAGGAGTGAAGCTGCATGTGAGATGAGAAGCTGCAGCTCGACTTCAAACTCTTTGTCTGAATAAAATAAGGTAACAGTTTTATCACAACACATCCTTTTGTCTTAAAGAATATGTAAGCCTCACAAGTAGGCTGTATTTTAGGAATAAAAATGGTAGCAGATGAGTGCAGAGAAAAATATATAATGAGAGCAGAATCTTTGTAGAAGCAACGCTCTGTTTGTCAGTCCTTTAGAGTCTTATGAGTTCGGACTTCTCCTTTGATTTAAATGCCATGTAAATATTATTAGGTCTAACTGAGAATAAAATATTATGGGAAAGTACCAAATTACTCCATCAAACATGACATTGATCAGTTGTCACATTAAAGAAGAGTGGTGCATGTATGAAAGAGCCTTTATTGAACACTTCCACCATCAGCACAGTGACCCACTTATCAAACCATTACACCACAGTGGTCCGAAACACCACGGATTTTAAATGAAGCTTCTACACACTTTACAATGCTCTTACACACTCCACTTTATATAACACATTTGCAGCAATGTGCAAAAATCTTGAACCATCCTCCATTTCTCTATGTTTTCTCTCAAACAGCAGTTATTTTGGGCTAAGGATCGTTTCTCAGGTATTTGAGAAAGTTATTAATTATTTTCAAAAGAATGGACTTTTTATTTGTTAAGCTCCTTTAACTCGTTTAAATGTACCACCCTCAAAAGTTGAGCCAGTGTTGTGTCAAAAAAATAATATGTTAAAATTTGATCTTAAGTTACTTCTATGGGCTCAAATTTGAGTCATAAATATTGGGAATCACTCACCTAAAATACTCTGTTGTGCCTCTCTAACTGTTGACATTTCAATGTTTTGTAGCTACAATTAGCACATGTGAATATATTATGTATCTTTGTGACGAGCTGCTCATTTGAAACAAGATGATGATAACATACTACTTGAAAACACAATTCAAAGGAAACCTGCTATGTCAATTTTTCTATTTGAATTCAATCACTCTCAAATGTAAAATGTAAAAAAAGGATTATTTATTTTAATTTCTTCACTTTCAAATGGCTTTTTTGCTCTCCTATTGATAGACTAGGTAATTTTTTGAAGCTACATGCCATTTTAACGTTTTGTGATTCACTGATCTGAGTGGCTTTTATGAAACGGAGACTTTTTCAGGAGAAAATGTTCAAGTACAAAGACTGAAATGGTTTACTTTTTGGGGCTTTTTGCATTAAATGTGGGAATACAAAGGTAATTTTCTCAGTATATTTCAAGGTAAAAATACCATCAAGGACACTGAAGAGATGATAATCTCTGTGAAAGCTAAGATTGCCTGGTTTACAGTCCTGCCAAGAAACCAAGCCTGAATTTATAAACCTTGAAGTAGAAGGACCATGAAATCACACGAGCTTCATTAGATTATGTGCATATGCAAATGTGTCTCACTTATATACCCCTCTATTCTTCTGTATCCAATACTACTAGGTAGTGTCATCTTACCTTCACTAAAGCATGTCCAATCCTGTTTAAATGGCTATTGCACGTTTATTTCAATAGCGAGCTCTTATTTTATATGAAAAGAAAAGCCATCACCGAGATGACTGCCAGGTTCTTTTCCCAATTTTCATCACCTCGTGCCACGGTTCCCTCTCCTGCTGTCTATGTTCCTCTGTCAAACCGGCTTTTTAACAGATTTTCTGTCATAACATTTTCCCACAGCTACCTTTAATCATTTCAGTGTAATGCTGCACCATTATGGAGAGAAGAAAGCCCAATGTGTTCGTGTGGGACAGCAGCCCACTACGACAGGACAACACGCAATTTACATAGAAATTGCCAAATTACTGAGCACTGTTAAAGCCACGAGGACGCCATGATTCAAAGTGACTATTGTGAGCCACCACAACCTGACTTCAACCGCCTCCATCCAACACAAACACCCAGAGAGCAAGTGGTCAGCCGGCAGGAGGGAATGTGCTGTTTCAGCAGGTCGCAGGTATTTTGTCATCAAGCATCACACGTCCTCTTGCCCTTCTGTGCATCGATTCTTACTACCCTTCAGGGAACAAGAGGACAAAACTCTCAACACATTCACAGGACATAAAAAGTAACTCCTGACATGCGTGGACATATTTCATGTCTTAGAAGAAGTGAAAGTCTCCACAGTGGTGCAGCATGTGCACACCTAAACCCCTCACTCTTGCTAACTGGCTAAACTGGACCAGTTTTTTTGGGTCTGGTTCTGCGATTGATTCACAACACCAACCCCGACCCCCCCTCCCCAACTTAATTCACAAAATTTGCATAGAAATATTTTAATTACGACAACAATCTGAGCTAGGTGCAGATGGCCAGAAGAAAGATGCATTTGACTGTAAAATGATAGATTATCACTCAGTGAGTATGATTAGTTGTTCTTTCCAGCGGAAGACCGAAAAAAACCCACAATAATTTCCATAAGCATACGGATTCCCATTTCCATAAAGATGAATCCAAATGCAAAGCAGCACGTAGCTAAAAGAGGTCCCCTGGCTGTACTGAAGCATCAACAATCATCACCCAGAAGAATCAGAATCCATCAAACATGTCAATCAAGTGCTGTGCAAGAATCCAGTGAAGCCGAGGAGAGGGGGAGGAAAACGTTTCAGCTCAGAACTTTATTGGGGATCTATGACGTCTGAAACGTAATTTATTATGTTCTTATCGCCCGCAGTCGAACGGTGAGGAAGGCCGTTTATGTTTCTCTGTCTGTTAACAATGGATCTCATGAATCACTTGACAAATTTTATCAAAACTTTCAGGACGTAATCATTCTGTTATGCTCCTTCAGGTGATTAACTTTTTGGAGCCAACCCAGTTAAAGATGGTTGCCACAGCTAACTGACCTTACAAAAATAAATAAATAAATAGATTTTTCAAAAATTAGGATAAAAACAGCTATATATTTGGTATATTTGACAGATGCTGTGTTAAAATTGTGTTTGGCAGTAGCTGAGAGTCATTTCATAATCTATGTGCTGCACAAGAGCTGCCATAATCTTGGTTTAAAGGCTTAGAATTAACTGTTGGAGTCAACCCTGATGTCTGTTAGCAAAATATCTCATGAACCACTGAAGGGATTTTAATGAAACTTCCAAAAAGTAATTATTGGATGTACAGCTGCAACTGATAAACTTTTGGAGTCAATCCAATTCGAAATGGCTACTGCGACTAAATGACTTAATCCACTGCGAAAATAGCTTTTTTCGGTGTTAATTTGAACAGATACTGAGCTGAAATTTGATTTGGTAGTAACTGAGAATGTGTGAAATCCTGCAATGCCGCATGAGATTGAGCATGATGTTATTTTCAACGTTCAACCAAAATGTCTACAACTCCGTAATTTCTCAACATAAATAATTTTACTCTAAAACTCTCAGCAGGCGATAGGCATTCCATTAAAAATGCTAGCCCTTTAATTTGAAATTGGCTTGTTAACTGCCTCATTGCATGATTTTGCTGCTGGTTTAAAGTGACCATGATTTCAGAGTTGCATGACTCAGAGTGTTGCACCATGAGACGTTTACTCTAACACTGTTTAGTAAATTCTAAAAAAAGGGGGCTTTGGACCTTTTTCGGTATACAATGCAAATATTATGAATTTCCGCAGGCTATGCTCTGACATTTGCAGACAGAGCCTGAGGGACAAAGCATATCAAATGGGATGGAATTAAGTGGTGAAATTAATCAGGATTTATTTTTATGTATGCTATGACGAGCATGAAGCAAATCGTATTAAGGGAAAATAGAAGGAATCTAAATTGAGGTTAAACAGTTCTTGTTTCTACGACAGCCTAATGGATTATATGTAGATCAGTTATGCAGTTTATCTATACAGTAATATATATATATATTTTTTTTTTTTTTCAAACTTCAAAGTAATATAACTGCTGTATTTTATAAAAGAAGACTTTTCTTGCATCAGACGTTTTATGCAGTGAAAACAAGTTAAGTGGTAAGCATGGCAGCTGTGTGACAGCGAACAGCTAAAGAGATATATTAAAATGTTACTTTCTACATGTTTTGCTGTAATGGAGCTCCAAGAAACCAGTTTTACAATCAAGAATACATGTTTGTCAGCTGAAGACACTGGCCAACAGTGTTTAGAAAAACGTCTTGTATTAAAAAAGAATGATTCAGTCAAAGAGTTTAATGCAATTATCAGCATATATGTGTGTGTGTGTGTGCATGTGTGTGTGTGTGTGTGGGGAGGGTAAACAATGTATATGGACTTAAGTTTTAAAATAATGCCTGCTCATTTTCTTTTTTCATTAAACTTAGATGACAACATTCATATTGCTCAGTTAAGGCTCATTAGTTGTGTTTTGATTTAAAGCAACAAAAGTCGAGCAGCATCTGGTATCCTTAAGCTCGGCAATGAACCATTAATAACTTTTAGGAGCAAGAACAAAAACAACACTTGGGTGCTCTCACTTCTGACTTTAAATATATGAAAAATCTGATTAATAGAAATGTCTCCTGGGTTGTTTCTAGATGCCTCATCCTCATATTGCAAATCCCAAAGTCAAACCTCTAGTTTAAACGATTAATTCTTTTAAGCAAACTGAAGAAAATCTGTAGGCATCTTTACTTTTGGTCTCAAATAATATTGACACATCTTTTTTTATAAGATGAAGTGTTTGCAACCCCCGCTCGTTCTCCCCGTCTGCTGCTGAAATTCATTAACTTCTACTTTGTCTTGAGAAAGAATATACAAAGGCTCCGACCTTATTCCTAAACAGGGGTTTTGACAAAAGCGAGCATTGTGCCACCTCTGCAGGCAACCCACCGCCTGGATGTCGAGCCATTATGCTGTCAAAGCCCCTCCAGTCGTTGAGTCAGCCCCCCAGTTTACCCACCATGGCCTGTATTCATTCAGCTGTGACTAAGTGACTTTCCCGCATGTTTCATAATGAAATCATGTGCAGGAAGTCCATGCGCTGGAGCCACGAAAGAATGCCAGTTATGTGTCTCCAGGCTGGCTGCTCTTTAAAACAAAGAAAGTATTTAGCCAGTTTGCCACCTGATGTCTGGCAAAAGCACATTTGGAATAATGCAGTAAATTTGTATTTTTACACAGTTTTTTTTTTTTCAGCCATACAGCTCCAATATATTTATTGGCTTCCTTGAGAAAATTTAGATTTGTCTTTGTTTGCACCAGAATATTAAACAAGACAAACAAACCAGCTCTTTCCAAACAATAAAATGGTGTCTCTAGCATCTCAAAATTTTAATATAATCATGTTTTGCATGCAAGTATCTTTTAATTGAATCTAAAACAAGTAAATACTTGACTAACTAATAAATGCATTATTGCCTTCCCTCATAATAAAATCTACACTTTTATATTCCTGCATGCTGCAGAATATATATAAATACTTAAAAAGAATATTAGGTTGTTGTAATTTTCAGGTTTTGACTTCTTCCAGAAAAAAAAAAGGATTCGTAAAAAAAAGATACTGAAAACCATCGCACTCATTGTGCTGGAATGCAGGTTTAGTAGCTATTGGGTTTGGTTTCACTATTTAAGAGAAGCAAATGATTGTGTTGATTGGATGAGGATTATCCTCGGTAAGAGTAACCTTCATCTGTCACTAACGTGTTTTTGAAAACCTTTCACTCCTACTAATAAAATGTTCCATTAGACTAATCAACATTCTTTTAACACAACCCACAAACTTCTTAGAAATAGTGAACAAATTACCCTACCCAGAGTTTAAAGCGATTTATGTACACAGCTGGGACTCTTTTTCCTGGCTTGTAGGGTAGTGTGTATGTGTGAGACTGTGTGTGTGTGTCCATGGAGATGATCCTCCCTCAGTCTGTCTGGAATGTTTGCAATGTGCACAAAAGAAGAAGACGATCAGCTTGAGTACCTGGGGTCTGTGTTCAGGCCTGCATGAGGCCCTGAGCTGCATGACTGTCTGAGCCTCTAATTCAACCTTTACTTGCAAATAAGCCCATCTGGAAGGAAACGGCAGAGCACTGACATTTATTGGCACAACTAGTGTGCCAGATACTGCATAATAAACTATCGCTACTGGTGCCACAAGTTGCAGCACATTTGATAAAACTGTGCAGCCGTTGGGTGGAAAAGAAAGGTTGAAGAAGACCAGGCAGGAAGAATGAATGAAGAACATATGTGTGCAGTTTTAGGGTGACTCAACAGCCCCTTTGATTTCTCCCCATTAGTGTGATTACCACTGCCATATTCTAAAAGACTTTAGTTGTGCAGAAGACTCTCCACAAAGCTAATTAGGAAAATGAAACTTTTGTTCTCTGTTTAAGTTATAAATAAAGTTAACAGCGATGTGAAGATAAGACAAATACCTCAGAGGGAGGATGAGATATGGATGAAATACAAGTGAGAGAAACTGCACAAGTAAAGAAAGAAGAAAAGGTTGGAAGTTTGGTTTAGACATGCAGATCTCAGTTTGGCATTGTTTTTAATCCCTGGTGTCTGCAGCTTGTCATAAATCTGCACAGTGCATAAACAGACGTGCTGCAAGCACCGAGCCCAGCTGCAAGTGCAGCCTTTGGAACCCCCTGAGACACAAATGCTCACATGGAATCCCCACACCCAGCTCATTAACATGACCTGCTTTTGCCTAAACTACAGTCTGTGCACATATTGATCCCTAAGTTATTTTTACAATTGAGGCACAAAGTCTGAAAAAAAAACCCAAAACCTTTGGTTTCACCTATTTTCACCTCTGTTGTGAAATAAGCAAAGCACTGACACAAGGTGCTATTGGGAGCTGGATTGCAACAAGAGGCACTTATTCACTGGATTTATAGAAGTAGGATGTGGTGTATTGTTTGACCTCGTGAAAAAAAAGTAAAAGGAACCATATGATATGACGTCTAGAATAGCAAAAGTCTGGAAAGAATTAGGCCTTCAAAGGGTTAGATAATTTTCCCCCTGATATGCTGGAAATTTTAGAAATGGAAGTCAGACACAGAACTGAGCCCGGAGCTAATAAGGAAAGGATGCTTTAAAGAGTCAAACTGAGGAGTGATGTGAAACATTAACTTTAAAGCAAAATAACACGTAGACAGAAAGACTTTCACTCCTGAAAGTCCAGCCGATGAAAAACTGCTTGGTTCTGCTCTGACAGCATTAAATTTGGAGTTAACTCCCTATCAGATCGTGCATCCACTGGGACTGCTCTTACATTTTAGCTCAACAGGAAAAAAAAAAAAGCCACCCACTATCAAGCCTGTAGGAACCATTTTTTAATTTGACAAATAGTCCGAAATGTGCAAAAGGGAGAAGTTATAATATAGTTAGAGAACAGTAAATCCCTTTTCAAATCATGTCAAAAAATGTCAGTTGTCTCCTTCAGTTCATCACTTGTGTGTGAGATTATAGAAAGGATTAGAAAGATTCGTGTTGTAGCCTGCCTGTGTGCTGACAGTGGAGCTTTGGAGAAACAGCGTGCCAGCATGATATTCCTACAACACAATGTGAGTACTGTACCGGCAGATGAAGAGGCTGTGGAGCATTTAACCCGCCCCAGACTCCTTCAAAAACTATAGGGGACCAGTGTATTCGATGTCCTCTGATAAGGCATTTAGGAAGAGACTGAATACAAAAACACACAGACAACAGGCAAGTTCAACCATTGTGTATTTAAAAAAAAGAAAAGTCAAGATTTTGGAATGTCACAACGTCCATTAAATTAGCTTAGCATCAAAAATTGCTGCCAGACAATATGTACAAGATATTTCACCACATGGACAACAGACATGACACACCTGTGACGTTAAGGCTGAATCCAAACACATTGACAGGAGTGCAGGTGCTAGCTGTTACAATGTGTCCAAATTACCGTCTATAAAAAGCAAGCTGGATCTCAACAGAAACAAGAAACTCAAGATTCAACTTGGGTTAAGGCTTAGGAGGATGTAACAGGGATTATCGAACACAAAGGGAAAAGTAAATCCAAACACATAAAGGGCTATGTTAGGATACTCAACTCACAATTAGGTCTGTTGTGAACTCTTTACATTTGTTCTTATATTCAGGTGAGCGTTTCATTAAATCAGATTTATCCTATATGTAAGCCTCATACATAGTGGGAAACAAAATCAGCGGAAAGCTTCAAAATTTTGCTTTTTCATAAAGGCAACACATTCTATTCACAAGAGGTAGTTTAGTTGAATATTCAAGACAGTTCTGTGTAAGGGGCATCGATTATGCGCAGCTGTGGCCATCAGAGCGCGCAGACAACAGATCCATCACCTGTGCGTGCTGCGTCTTCACTCCTGGCTGTACTTCCCTTTACAATGCACAATGTGTTTGTACAGCCGATCGATTCTGTCCTGGAGGAGCCCCGCGTGCTCGTCTGAGAGAAATCCTAATTCCTGCGACAGAGGCTCGCGGTCAGTGTAGAGCCCCAGCAGCCTGCGCCTGGAGTCTCTGCGCCTGTGCAGCTCCGCCACGCGCTGCGTGGTCCCCCTCCTGAACAGACACACGGAGCTCAGCACCGAGCTGTGGTACTTCTCCCACATGCTCAGCACCCGAAAGCCGTGCACGAGTCCGGCCTCGTTGTCTATGAACACAAGGTCACCGCCAGGTGTCCTCAGGAGGTTGTTCGTGTCCCTCTCCATGACGCGCGAGTCCCACTGCAGGCTGAACAGATTGCTGACGAGCCTGTCGAAGTTGGCGGTCAGGTAGTCGAACAGGATCAGGTCGGTCCACTGCACGAGCTCCAGCAGCTCCGCCGCCGTCCTGTTCCCGAGCCCCTCCAGCGCAGGATGCAGCCCGCTGCTCTCCTGCCTGAGCGGTGCAGGTGTGACGACCCCGGTCAGGTTGGAGATCCACTCGGTGAGAGAAACCACGGCGCCGTCGCTCCACTGCAGCCCGCTGATGCGCGTCCTCACCGCCGCCCACTGCTCGCTGTCGCCGTGCAGCTGGGACAGTGCGAGCGGGGGCAGGTTTGGGATGCCGAGCAAGCTGGCGAGGTAATAAGTCAAAGTTTCTCCCTGCACCTGGTCCGCGTTGATCCCGTAACGCACGCACGCTTTAGTCCCGTCAGCAAACGTGGCCACCTGATTGGATATCCTGCCGCATCCAGGCTCCAGCTTCACCACCCGGGATGTCCTCGCTTTCTGCCTCCAGTTCTGAGCGTACTCCTCCGTGAACCCCACAGGGAGGAGATCTTCCAGCCAGTCGCTCCAGAACACCCCGCCAGCCACCGGGGAGCCTAACTTGACCGGCTCCGCCCGCCGCCCTGACCTCTTGTTGTCCTCATTCACGCGATAATCCCGACTCCCCGCGGGGGCAGCTGGCTCGGTGAGGTTGCGAGCCTTAAATCTGGCCCCCAGGAAGTGCGGTCTTTGCGCCGCCGGAACGGCGAGCAGAGCTCGGAAGGTTTTCGCGGAGAGGTCTTCCGAGAGACCTTGGCGAAAGGACCCTCCTCCCGGTCCCGAGAACCTCCGCTTGTGTCGCTCCAAGCGGCTCTCCAGCGCGCTCCACACGTAGAAAACGCTGGCCAGGGCGCACATCAGGAGCAAAGCGAACAAGTTTGCTGACAGAGCCCTCATCCTGGCGTTCACCTTTCTCCCGTCAGGGCGCGGGTTTTAACACAACATAGAGGGAACCTGTTTTTCTCCAGCCCACAGCTGAAGCTCGGAGCTGCGCGCTCCGCGTCCCGGACCGCCTCGACGCACCGCTGCACGCTGGAGGACTGTTTGAGCTCACAGCAAGAAGAAGTGGGTCCCCGGCTCTGCCTGAATCTCATCTCCCGTCCGGCTCAGATGCATTTGGAAACAGAACATTTTTTTCGGCTAGAACCTATCAGACGTTCTCCGTCGCAGGGGGCTTTCTGTTTGTATGCGCCTCTTTGCTTCTCATCTCCCCCGCTCCCTTTCTCTCTCTCTCTCTCTCTCTCTCTCTCTCTCTCTCTCTCTCTCTCTCTCTCTCCGCCGGGCGCTGACTGAGTTTGATTTGTGGTGGTGTAGGCTCGCCGAGAGACTCTGGGCGGTGAGACACGTGACTTTAGCCCGAGGTGGTGGGCGGATCGTGGGAAGGAGGGTTCAGAGAGGAGCAGAGCAAGTGCACCGCACCGCGTTTTCTGGTTGCGTGTGTGGGGTGATGCCAAAGGATTGGGAGGCATTTAAACATGCAAGCGGCCATTATAATAATTAATATATCGAGCAGATGCAGTTTGGTTTGGAATTAATCTCACCGTTTTAAGCAAATTATAATCCCTGGATGTGTTCCCTGAACGTCCGAGTCAGTGACGCAAGTCATGAGAATGGAACAAATGTACTCAACCAATTTTTTTAAGTTAAAAACAAACAAACAAACAAAAAATCCTGTTCACTGCCATGACTTAGACATTCTTTCTGTGTTTAGTGATGTTTGTTGGTTTGCCTCTGTAGCTGTCACCAACAGAGTGAATTTAAATAAAGCTTTGACCACTAGCTTTAACAGCCAGCACAGAACACTGATTCAGAACATTCAACAAACAGAAGAACAGTGATCGCCAAATGGCGGCCAGCAGGCTAAATCTGGCCTGCAGGGGGTGGGTGTAAAGCAAAGACCATTACTATAGGAGATCTCAGACCAGAAGTTGAATCTGGAGCAGACCAGGTTCCCTGTCAGCTGGATTAACAACAAGTTTTAAGTCCTGCCCCTTCCATATAAACAACCAGGGCATTGCCCTTAATCAGAAATAAAAATACATTTTACAGATTGTTTTTTTCAGGTGTTGGCTCTTGGTGATTCCCAAAGTTACATTGCTGTATTTGTTCAAATACTCATTTTAAAAACATGCTTAGCTGTAATCAGTTATTTCATGCTTTAAATAAAGCTCATATAACACTGTGATGGTGTGCTGGGAGTAGGTGTGGCTTAAGGCTCCACACTGCTACTGCACAGACTCTGGTTCCAAAAATAGTGGTTTCAAGAGAAGGCAGGTACAGTTGGTCTATGAGGATAACATGTCTGCAGTTGGGAAGGCCTGGGATGGTATTTGTTATAAAAAAAAACATTTGTAGGACTTTATTTTAAATATATGATGATTTGTATGATCTCATTTTTTTTTCTCAGTTTAACATTCCTGCACAGTGTTTCAGGCAAAATCACAAATTACCCTCTCATTTAAAAACAAAAACAAGGTAAAATTATTTTAGCTGCAAAAAATTAAAGAGCACGGTGAATGCAACCTGTTTGTGTGATATAAAGATAGATAGAAATAAGAAAAATACTGACAAAAAGTAAAAAACAAAACAAAACAATGCTTTCAAAATCTATAAAATGATACAGTTCACCACTTCTCAGCATCTTCAAACAGTTGTCTCACTTGTGCTAATAAAAAAAAACAATTCTGAACCACATTGATGTGCACATTTTGTACTCATTGATATCTTCAATTTCCCTCTCCAAATTATCTAGCAGATAAGGTTTATTTAATCGCGCTCAACCAGCTCTCAAACATGTTCCAACATCCTCAGCAGATGGTAACATATCACTTATAAACAGGCTAGCTGACAGATTGGTAATGCAACAAGTTCACTCCTCTTTTTCTAGATTGCATTTACCTCAACATGTGCTGCTACAAATTTGAATATTTTCCTGCAAACAACAAAAGTACAAAAAAGTCAAGCTGTGCCTGTTTCATCATTGTTAAAAGATCTCTTGTTAAACCAAATGTTACATGCACACAGACTCTTTTATTCACCGCCCCCACCCCTCACCTCGCAGAATTACTTCTTAATAACATCCTTTATAATTCAACTCGTGTTTTCACACTCTGCATCTTGAACCTCAGTTTCCTAATCAGTTTATTTGGGTCATTTTTGTAGCAACATGCAAGCGTGCTAAATTGCCTGAGTCAAACAGACAGCCAGCAGACAAGAATGCATGATTAGGCCCAATAAATTACAGGTCCACTAATGCAAGCTTTAAGCACTTTGAGTCTGAAATGTCTTATCTCTGTACAGAGATTAACAACATTTTATAGCTTGAAGAAAAGCACAAAAAGCAGCCTTGCTATGGGTTTTCTTTTATAATCCAGAATGTTGGAGCAGATGTGGGGAAACTTTGCATCAGCACTCAGGTGAACTAACTTTGGTATGGTCATTTTGCTAATGGAGCTTTTTTTTCCTGCAGGATTGCCAACTTGAATGGGTTTATTTTTATTTTATTTATTTATTTTAGTTACTGTCTGCAGATTGTCTGTTCTCCTCAAGCCTGTGTTTTATTCTGCACTGCAGATTGACAAGAATGACAGCACTGAGGGAACAAAAAAAAAAAACAATCCCTGGGTTGTGCATGACCAGAGAGGCATGTACAAGTGCTAGAATCACAAGAAATGTTTAGTGTCGTGGTGGATGACTGAGCATGGATTTGTAACCTGTAAAAAAGAGAAAGTCTCTGTGGAGACAGATTTTTTTATACTGCTGTTTGACAAATTAACCCTTGCTATTTGTGTGTTTTCTATTACTGTAGAGTGCTGCACAAGCGTCATATAAATATAAAACACTGGAGGAACAAGTGCAATAAATAGGTTTGAATGAGTTCGCCTTAAAGGTACTCATTGCAAACTATATATTAAAACATAAAAAAAGATTATCTTAAACTATATTAAATGGCGCAGTTTGAAAGAGTTTACTCCAGTGGTTTTCAGATATATTGATATGCAATTCTGAAATTCTGGTGCACACTAAAAGTAAACAAAGCACTTGGCTGAATCCGCCTGAAGCTTGAGTCACATGATTGACTTACATTAGGCTGGCCGTGGTCTTTGTATAGGTAAACAAATATGGTGGGATCAGACAAGCAAAGAATCAAGGAAAAATTGTTTAAGTTGAAATATAGAAGTGAATTTGGTGCTAAATGTGAAAGAAAAGAGAAAGACAGAATAAGACAACTCTCTAGAATAAATATCAAGGATTAAGTAGGGCGGCGGAAAGCCATAAAGACACAGCTGTGAATTCAAACACACGCAGCTTTCGTGAAACTTCTTCTAGTCTAGCGAACTTAACGTTTCAGCATTTCTCAATTCTAGTCTACCACTTTAAAATATAATTAAAGTAGAACCTGCATGGTCTAGACATGGATTTTTAAGAGGTCTTAAGCGCATTGTTGGAATTCTGTTCAATGTGTGTTGCTTTTTAGGAGGGGTGAGTCTGGCTCGGTATGGCCTTAGGTTTCCCTTTCCTTAAGCACAAGTGTGAGCATGTTCACATATCAAACCTATCTGTTTCCTGACTTGTGTTATCTGCAGGTCAGCCAACCCCTGAGCTCCCCCCCTCAGCACTGCCGCACTCCCTCCTGCTGCATTCCTCCCTCAGCAGCCCCAAGAGAGCCATAACATTGGGAAAGCTTCTCTCCAGCAGTCATGGCTGTCCCTGGTCAAGCGCCACAGTGACACAAGAGAGCTCCGATCGTCTGTCACTCTGTCTGCAGCGACACCGTACACCCATCACTAGCTGTCTGGCAACACCACAGCTGTGATACAATCTCGTCTTCTCTGTGTGGTTCCCGTCTGCCGGTGCAGATGGACACAGGGAGGGGCCGCAGACATAAAGGGTTGCAGACAGAAGGGGAGAAAGTGCAGCAGGCTTATGTCACCTTATAGTCTAAGGTTAGTTCATGCAGCGTAATAACTCTAAAGTCCCTCGACACTTTGTAGTTTCCTGGACTGAATAATGAATGTGCAGGGCTTCCATTAGTGTTGAAAGCTACAATCATTTCACAGGCCCTGACGATTACTCATGCTCTGGGATTCAGCAATGGGTGGGAGAGATCCATGGGGATACGTTTGTGTCTCCTGTTTTCTGTTTGCATTGGATATTTCTGTATGTGACTGTGAATTGTGTGTGTGTGCTTGTGCTTATTCCAAAAGAAGTGAAAATATTGGATAATAACAAGGGCAGATTGCAGTTTGATTTTGTGTTTTCATGGTGTTTTCATGCTTAATGAACCACCTACACCGAAATGAGGAACTCGGAATGGAGCAGAATGGTTCACATTTTTGAAGTGGGGTTTATTTATTTTATTTATTTATCCTTTATTTTGCTAGAAGGGTCCCTTTGAGATCAAATATATCTTCTTTCAGGGAGTTCTTGTCAAGAAGGAGGCATAATACAAATCTAGAACAATCATATAAAAGTCACAGTACAAAAACACATTTGCATACAATTATAAAAGGAATAAAATGAGGCATGGGTTGAAACAAAAATGATATCAGGAATAAAACTATACTAGACAAGACCAATAATTTCTAATACCAGTTAAGGCTCAGAGAAACATTGACAAGTTTCTCAAGTTTCTTTTAAAAGACCTTTAAAAATGTGAAGAAATGCAATGAAGGCTGGTAGAGTTTTGAAGAAAATCCCATAGTTGTGGAGAACAAAAAGAAAAAGCAGAATTCTGTGAAATGGTGCACATTTATTATCTTACCTGTTATAAATGGCTTAACTCAGGCAAATTCATTCTAACGGCTACTCTGAGGAGGGCCACACCAAAATTATATGCTGCTGTCCTTAAACAACTCCAATCCCAAAAATTTAATACAAATTCATGCATAAATCTTTAAATTTCAGTTAATTTTGCATCTGTAAAGACAAGATGTCATTTTGTTTATATGCACTGTATATAGACTTATAATTATTTGTATGTAACACATAATTATGTACATCAGGCTTAAAGTCACATTCTGGTGGGTTTGCACACCCTTTATTTGGTTCCATGAATGAAACCACGAGTGGGAAATAGGTTGAGGGGCATCTGACCGTGCCAAACCAGTATTCATTTCTTTTGGGGTAATTAATGAGAATCATTTAGTTATGTATATTTGTTAAAGTCTGTAAATATTGTAAATAATTATGAAATGGTATAGAAATGTTTGTCACATTGTGTGAAAAACCCAGTTGTCCCTGATGATGGTATATGTTTGTCTTATAAGCAGTCTTTGTTTGTTGTTTTGTTATGATGATGGTGATATAGATGGTGACACAGGAGTGATAAACCTAAAAATCACTTCAGTTATTTTGTGCCTTTTTGCTGATTTTGGGTTTCTGCCTTCATGCCTATTCAACCAACGTAACAGTATTACAGAATTACTTTGTTACTTCAGCTACAGTGGCAGTTCTACAGCCAACTGCTTTTGCTATTTGTTCTTGTGAATAAATATAGAATTTTATGTATATGTTGATGTGGTCTGAAATTGATGGCAGAATAAAGGTTTACAAAACAATATTTGCACAAACTGCTTTGAAATTCTTGAGACTGGAGTTGTTTTAAAAAGGCAGCAATCTGTTTCATGTCCTGGTATGGCTTTTAACTCATCTGTCTGGACAAAATTAGACTGTATTTCTTCAAACTGAAACCATTCTGAAACCTATCTACAGCAGGTAAGGTATTAATTGTTAAAAACTCTTCCACACAACCTCATTTCAAAAGATATGAACTATTGCTTTAACATTGCATTTGCTCTCCTCGTAGCAATACAATTGATCAGAAACTTGCAGTTGAAAATGTTTATTCTTGTTCTGCAAATACTCGAGAGACACCATTTCTTGGAACTACTGGTGGCAGAGTCACAATTTAGTTGCATTAATCACAGCACTTATCTGAACAAATGCTTTGAAGTACTGCATAAATGACACAAAACCGACCTTATCGTCGGTACATTACTTTTTATGACATCAGCGCCGGTCACATGGTGCTGTTGTTAAATGTGAGAGGTCATGCACTCAATCCAAGTGTTCTTAGAATCATGCAGTTTTTCAATCAGTTTCACTCTGGATTTTATTATGACAGCAACGTAGGCAGCGAGTAGGAATAATCAGCCTGTGCAGAATCAAGCCAAAGCTGTTGCAACAACAAGAGATCCACTGCACTGCTGGGACCTGAATATTTCCCAAGTCTCCCTTTGCCAATTTCCTGGTACACAGGCTCAAGGTTTTCAGAGGAACGACTAGTTGCTGGTTGCTGATGAATCAGTTATTGTTAATAGAGGCTGAATTTCTCCCGTAGCCATGGAGGAAACACAGAAGGCATGGTTTATTGAAGCACTGTACTCCCCATCTCCATCTGGTTTCAATGCAGCAGAGGGAGGCTCTGTGTTTGTGTGTGTTGGTGGTGGCGGTGGTGGTGGTGGGGGGGTTCAGAAGAGTAGTGGGCCATTGAAATTCAGCGCTACACAAGGGGAACTCTCTTGCAGGAGTGAAATCAGGAGGGGAGGAAGGAGATGTACTGTGGAGCAACTTGATTAAAGAATCAGTGTCCAATCTCCTGGATTACAACCCCTGACCCGGCACGCCAAATCCCCTTATAAATAAGTCAGGAATTGAATTCTTTTCTTTCTTTTCTGCTAACAGGCTTATTGACTGAAGAGCGCTCGGCGCTCTGTGCTGACGTTTCCCGTTAAATTGGCTAAAGACAAAGCTTATGAACATCAAAACTCCATTTGGAAAGTCAGGACTTTCTAAGCCTCAGTGTTTATTGTGTTAGATGAAAAAAAACACCATGTGAAAGGACTTTTGCTCAGCTCTTGTGAGGCAACTCTAAACATGGAGGCAAAATTTCCTTTGAACATTTCAGTGAAAAAATAGCAGCTACAAGTTTAAAAGGCATACAGAAGTTAGTGGTGGGAAATAATGTTTTTGTCTCTGTGTGTGTTTGTTTGTCTGTCACATTAGCAAAATATTTTATGAACCACTGAACACATTATAATGAAACTCTCAGGAAGTCATTACTAGATGACATCTAAAACTTATTAACTTATGGAGTCACTCCACTTGAAGTTGACCATTACAGCTAATCAAACCTAGCCAACTCAAAAATGGCTATAAATTTTGCAGAAATTAAGCAAAAATGAAGTGTGGTAGGAAGTGAGACTTATTGACAACACATACACCTACTGAGCACTACACATTATGCATCATCTTTGCTTAAAATGTTGACATAAACTGTTAGGTAATTAAGTGTTAGTCAGTCCTGCGGGTCTGTTAGCAAAATAGCTCATCTACATCTACAACTCATTGACTTTTGTAGTCAACCCAATTCAAGATCAATGCCACAATCTACCTTAGCCAACACAGATATGGCTTAATAGTTTGGTCAGTTTTGTAGGTATAGATTCAAGCTTTGGTGTGGTAGTAGCTGAGAGTCAGCCTCAATACATACTCTAAGCCAGGGGTCTCCAATCCTGGTCCTCGAGGGCCACTATCCTGCATGTGTTGCTTGTTTCCCTGCTCCAACACACCAGATTCGGAGGTTAAATTACCTCTTCATGTCCTGCAGAAGCTTGTTAATCACCCATTGATTCAAATCAGGTGTGTTGGAGCAGAGAAACAAGTAAAACATGCAGGATAGTGGCTCTCGAGGACCAGGATTGGAGACCACTGCTCTAAGCACTAATATATTTTACAAGATCTTACAATAATGCATGAGATCATACATAATATCATTTACAAAGTGTGACCAAAATGCAAAACTCTAACCGTTCTTAGATTAAATGAGCTCTGCCATAAAAAGGTGGGAAGCAGTATAGATTCCTTCGAGGAATGCCAGGCCTTTAATTTCCCATGGACGAGTCGAGCAAAGAGCGCTGCGGTTTCAAGCATCTTCTCGCTCAACTCCTCCCTGCCCTCTCCAGATTTCTAACTTGTTTAAGAAACCACAAATAAAAAGCATGAAACATTTCAACATGTGGCCCAGGCCTTTAGAGAGAAACGAGGGAATTCTGCCACATTTTCAACAGATGTATGACGATGAGAGAATCAACATGATTCGTTTTAAAGGGGGTAAATCTGTGGGCTTGATGGAAAGAATAAAGACATAAACAAAGAAACAAACAAAAAAAACCCCACAGACAATATTTTAAAAGCCTAAATTTGAAGTCTAACGTTAGATTAGCAAGCCTGTGGAGTGCCACATTAATATTTAGTTTCCAAATGGGGCAAAATGTAAACATATGCTAGTTGATAAGAAAGTGTCACAGGAGTAGTTTTACAGTGACTCTGTTTGATGTTGATGCTTCAAACTACTCCTTATACGCACTGTAAAAACTGACAGCAAAATGCAAGATGTTAACACAAAGCAAAGAATATCTCAAAGTTTTACAGCTCTGTCAGTAGGAAGTTTTAGTTATTTTGGGGTCTGTTCATGACAAATTACACTCACAGCGAAGTCTTAACTCAAGTCATTAATATTGCTCACATTTTTTTCTTTCCTTTTTCTTTAAATAATTATGCTGTTTCTAACTTAAGATTTATATTCCACAGTGACAAGGCTTTTTATGGCCTTTCACCAGAAGTAATAGTCATGTTGGGACATTAAGGGAGAAAAAAAAAAAGGTCAAAGTGCAACACAAAAAAGGGACCCCTTTGGAATTTCAGCTTCTTTCTAACCCAAGAGACCAGCAGTGTTGACAGGACTCCTGGTGGGGGAAGGGTAAGCAAACAGGCCTCATGGAAAGCCTTCCAGGCAAACACTTCAAGGCCAACAAAGCTAGAAGAAGTTTGATTCAAAGTGGTCTCCGTCTTTTTTTTTTTTTTTTACAAATCAGAATAAATTAAAGGCCTAGCATTTTTTGACAGAGTGTGAATCACCCTCTGCCTTTTATGCAAGAGTTTTAAATGAAAATCATCTTGTGATGAAAAGGGACAGAGTTCTTATCACTTTGGTCCACTCTTGTAAAAGATGTTCTGCATGGTCTCATACTCTGCATAATTTAAAATCTTGCGAGATTTGTTATCAGTGAAATTGTATGTTGGGAACGACTATCAGCTACTACCACATACAATTTAGTAGAGGTACAGCTAATGATTACTTTTTGAGAATTTCATTCAAATCTATCCACTGGTTCATGAGGTATTTTGTTAACGGTACTAACAAATGAACACACACCTACGCAGCAATACATTATCACCCTTTTGTCTTCCGTAGCATGAGGTTTTTATCAACTCACTGATTGAGCTGGCAGACAAAAGTTAACCCAACCTGGCTAAAATAATTTGGTTATTTTGGGAAACCTTTTGTTTTTGTGTCACTGCATATCTTAATCAGGTACAATAATTGGGTTAGGTATCAGCTGAAGCTTACACATTGAGTGAGTCTTCTACTTGAAGGATCACTATTTTAATCCCAGCTCCTCCATGTGTTGAAGTGTCCTTAGACGAGACATTGAACCCCTTACCTCTAAAATATTTTTCTTATAGTGACTGTAAAGAAAAAAGGTGCCACATGTGCAAACGTATTATTAACATCCTATACAGGTGAATAAAAAGCACACTGTAAGGCATTTTGACTGCAGCTGTTGTGCGTAAATAACCAGAGCTTGTGTTTCTCAACTTGAACTGATTACAGCAGAATTCAAATGTAATTCAGGCTTTCGTGTTGTGTCTTTAGATAACAGCTTTATCTCACTGAAAGTTGACCTAAGAGGTAAAGCTGGATCATTTATGGCTGTGAACTAATGGAGCAGGCCTTGAGATTGAGTGTATTTTACCTGCCTTTGCTTCACTGGTGCCTGGAATCACTAATGCAGAAGATAGACGCTCACCATTGATAGATTTGTGTCCCATTGGACAGGTTTTGTATCACTGTTGGCTGTCAGCACATACATTATGCCGTTTAAGCAAGAATGATCACTGCTATTAACAACAAAGTGAGCCCAGTTGAATAATTTAACAAACTGGGTGGTGGTGGCAGGAGCTGGATGCTGATAAAAGAAGTGGAGAATTGATCAAATAGACCTCACCTAGCTATGGGATATAAATAATAAAGTAAGATCAAAGTGATTAGTGGTGATGCACGGGTGGTACTTAATTTCCTCTCCCACTGTGATTCTGACTGGTCATCTTGCCCTTTTACTTGTATCTGTTGCATAGATACAAGTGAGAGGACAGAGACATGCTTCATTCGCAATTCACAAGATGGTATAGTGGTACAGTGTGTATTATTCTACACTTTTATTTGTATAGGGTTTTATGTGTTAATTAAAAATTCTAAAAACAAAAAGTGACATCATCTTTTCCACACCAACTCTTCATATTTGCCTTCCATGGCTTCTTAAGACTCATTTCTTTTCCTATTTTGAAATATTTTAGGAGGGATTTATAAGTTCTGACTCCCTCTAGAGGTCAATAAGAGTAACTACAAAGGCAAATCAATAGTCTTTTTATAGTCGCTCACTAAAAGAAAGAAAAAAAAAGCTTTATCAGTCTGGTCACATTTGAATAAATAAATTAAAAACTCAGAAATGTTTTTGCTATGAAATCAACATTTTACTACAGTATGTAGGTCAGTTTGCTTGTGAATTCAAATGGAAAAAAAATGGTGCAAAGAGTCTTAAAATTATGATATGGTCATTTTTGAAGTGATGTTCTGACAAATAGATAGTTTGCACTTTATGAACAGTGATATCTGTCACAGAGCACAGACTTCAGAGAAAAGACAAATATTTCTTCAGGCTAGGCTAATGGCTAGTTAAATGAGGGCTCGTTATATTGTTTTTTAGGCTCATAAAGCAATTCTTTCTCAAAAATGCCATACAGATGTAAAAGACCACTACATTAGCTGATATTAAACCTCTACACTTTTGCATGACACCATTTGTTTAATGTATGTTTGTGTATGTGTGCTGACCATGAAAATGTCAGTGTTGTGATGCGACTGAATATATCAGTCTGCTATGAGTTGAGTCAATATTTGCATGACTAGACATGTTTATTAGATAATTGATACATT
The DNA here is from genome assembly GCF_001649575.2 of Kryptolebias marmoratus. NCBI lineage: Eukaryota > Metazoa > Chordata > Actinopteri > Cyprinodontiformes > Rivulidae > Kryptolebias > Kryptolebias marmoratus. The sequence goes on along the minus strand of NC_051440.1, from coordinate 19,587,516 downwards.
CAGCAGCCACAGCACCAACAACATGATATTTGAGTTGTTTTATGAGCCTGAAAAACAATATAAACAGACCCTCATTTGTCTAATTTGCCATTAGCTAAGCCTGGACAAAGACTTTTGCCTTTTTCTTCATACTCCTTGCTCTGGAACTGATGTGCTAAAAGGTTCTAACTACTGACGACTATTTGACAAAATATCACCTGAAAAATGACCAGAGTTTCCTTATAAATCATGACCAAAGTCTTAAACAAAGACCTGCGATCTAAATCCAGCAAACTTAATCAGCAATGTGAATATGGAGTCAGATTTTAGTAGAACTATTTTATGCCAGTAACAGTTCTTGAAATTTCAATCTATAATGCATTTTCTCTTAGATACAAATGCATAATTAAAAAGGGAGCCTAATTTGCACCAGGAAGCCGATACCAGACACCAGCGATCAAACTGCCAGCTCATATTAATTATGATTCTGATGCAGCCATATCAGATATTAAACACTGTGACATGTTCTGTCATCAGCTGGTTATGTTGGGAACTTATACATCAGTATGAGCAATTTATGATGTAAAAGCTGTGTAAGAATGACATCTTTTAGAGACAGAGACTTCTGCCGCTATCAGTTACTTGAGATCAGGGCTCTATTTCCAGTGAACACATTTTTATCTGAAATCAGACAAGTGATCTTGTGCATGACAATGCATTCATTTTGTTAACATTTTTTAACAACCTGACTTTTCCTCTTCAGTGTTTGGAGAGAATGGATCAAGGAGATCTTCAACTTAACTGTTAACTGAAAAATGAGCTGAAAAATGTTCAATGAATCAAAAATGACAAATTCAGAGCAGAGTACACACGTCTGTGCACGTCTATACGTCCACTAGAGGGTGCTGTACACAAATCTATCTATCTATCTATCTATCTATCTATCTATCTATCTATCTATCTATCTATCTATCTATCTATCTATCTATCTATCTATCTATCTATCTATCTATCTATCTATC